>NC_062194.1:6447578-6457578 GCF_912470025.1 Vespa velutina
TTATTAGCCTGATAACGGCTATTCTTTCTATTCATTTCGTCGAGATGAGTTCATTGCAATGACATTCTATAACGAAATAACGTTTACACAAGTATCTATATATATGTATAGAATATATATATATATATATATATATATATATATATATATATATATATATGTATGCTTTCTTCGATAACGTGAGAATATTTTCGCCATCGTAAAACACTGCTCTTCGACTTATATAAACTCAAAATAATATACGAGCAAACTCATCCGACTTTCTTATTACCCATGAATAAAAACTTTCTTTTTAAACGACCTTGAATATCGCGAATGAGTTAACGTTTTACCGGCTCCTTCAACTTACAACTCGTAATGGTTTAAGTAATAGCTTCGTAATTATACGTACCACAGTTATTTTAAATGATCATATCGAGGTTTGTCATAAAATTTATCGGATAGTAGTTGCGACACTCTGAATGATATTATCATAATACATTTCATTCTTTTTTTTTCGATTATCTCTTCTGTTCGTTGTACATTCCGCGAGTGTATTACGATGTTATTTTACAACTGTATATCATGAAAAAAAAAAAAAAAAAAAAAAAAAGAAACAAATCCCCGGTATCTCGTAGCGCATCTGTTCATTTCCATTCGGCAATGTATTTCCTTTTCATTATTTTGTTGGAAACTTTTACTACTATTACTACTCTTGCTACTACTACTACTATTACTACTAGTACTACTACTACTATTACTACCAGAACTACTACTACTATTACTACCAGTACTACTACTACTATTAACTTTATGAATCAAGAGAAGTTACGAACGAGTCACGGTGAATTTAGAATCATTAACGTTCTAAAGCCGGAGACTATAACAGCGCGAAAAAAATATAAGGACTATCCGCCGACATGAATCACTTTTGCGCTTACGCTATGTTTGCTACGCTTTTTTAATGCAGCCAATTTGTAAAACCAATCCCGAACTCTCAACGAAGCTTCGAAAAGCGCCCGACGCTAATTGGGTCCTTCAGAAAGCTCTGCTTTGAATAATTACGAAACGTCCATCTTCGGCTTGGATTGCGAATTACTCGCGAGAATGGAGCCTCTGATATTTTTTCTTTCTCTCTCTCTTATACACACACACACACACACACACACATAGAGTTCGTTCATTCCCCTTCTTCTTTTTTATTTTCATTTCCCTCGATCTTCTATCGAGATTACGCTCTTTTCATGAAATATTGTGCGAGTCGAATATTGCCTCCAATTAATGAAGAACAATTAGTCTGATATCCATGGACGTACCAATTAAAGATTATAATGCGCAATCTCTTTCGATATTACGACGTGGCTTTTGTATTTATTCTGAAAACATCCGACACGGTCGTTAACTTACGATTCTTTTTTTCCTTCCTTAATATCGACCACACGATCGACGACGCGTTTAAATTGTTAAAATGAAATACGCCACGGAAATGCGGAGGGTGTCGTGAAACGTCAATAATACATTATCCACGATGAAAATATAAACGTTTCACGCTCAAAGTTATAAATCAGCAACAAGCACGGTTTGTGGACATTCCCTCAACACTCCTCCACCTCTCTTATCGGTTGACGGCATTGCGCTGTATTGCGCTGCGATGCAATACCATGCAATCCGATCCGATGCGCTGCGCCACATCCTTTTCATGGCCCGCGCAGAGTGTTCTCTCTCTCTCTCTCTCTCTCTGTTTAGACTAACGATCTAGTTGTACTATTATATAATTGCATGACCAGTCGTCGGATTTCACGCGAAGCCTCTTCGAGTGCAAACAAGCTGCCCATCAATTGCCACATAAATTCGTCCCGCGATGACGGCATTACGAGTAATAGTCAATTAACGAGGTCGTTACACGTGCCGTTTAAATAATTACTTTCTCCCGAGGCTCGAAGTTAAAGGGTCATTAGGGTGACATCGTCTAAATCATTTGTTACCGACTAACTTATCAAGCTTCTCTGTCTGTCTCTTTCTCTCTCTCTCTCTCTCTCTCTTTCTCTCTCTCTCTCGCTTTGTGACATTTTTGATAACAAAATGAACATTCACCGATATTGATATGCGATTCTGAAAGAAAAAATAAAAACAAAAAGAAATAAAAGGAAAAGCAATAACAGCAGAGGAAAAGTTTAATCGTTCGAGATCTCAAAACGAAAGCAATATTATCACAACGCATTTATATATATATTACTTTAGTACGTAAATATTTATTTTTAGCTTTTACTACAACGATCGAGAAAATTCAATCGTTCAATCGTTCTATTCTAAATATATATATATATATATATATATATATATATATATATATATATATCGATTCAATTATTTATGTCCATCGACGACGAGAAGCAATTAAATTAGTGCGGATTACGAAATAAGCGTGGATACGTGCGGAAGCCGTTCTATTCTCCTCCCTCTCTTTCCCTCACTCTCCCTCGAGGATCGTCGGCAGAAATCGAAGCGAGGCTTTAAATTTAGGCTAGAACAGAGGGATAAGGGTACGATGTTTCAAACGCATCTGTGCCTAGCATAGAAACTTCCCCTCCACGCCGCACACCTTTCCGATGGCCAGTTCGAGCGATATCGCGGGTAATTGCTGGCGTGCGCGCGAGCGAGCACGCATACACACATACTCCTTCCTGACACTTCCCCTCTACTCCTCTTTCCTCTTTCTCTTTCTCTCTCGAGTCTTCTCGTTCATTCACCGATTCTCCCGCTCACCCTCAACGTATTTTCTCCCCACTCAGCTGTGTCCCGGCCACGCGAATCTCCTCCCACCCCGTTTACTTTGCCACCCCCTCTTCTCTTCCCTTTTCCTCTCCTTTCCTCTCCTCTCGTCTCCTCTCCTCTCATCTCCTCTTCAGTCTTCTCCTGTCCTCTTCTCTCCTCTCCTTTACTCTACTCTACTCTACTCTACTATACTCTACTCTCCTCTACTCTCCTCTACTCTACTCTACTCTACTCTCCTCTCCTCTCCTCTCCTCTCCTCTCCTCTCCTCTCCTCTCCCCCTGCTCACTTCACCGACGCTCCGTGCACGCTGTGCCAAAGCAGAATCGACCTGACGCTCTCCGCAGCCGATTACAAATCTGACCAATTAGGTGCACGCTGCGCCGAATTACCGATGAGAAGGCGACGGTTTCTCGATGCCTAATAGCACTGACCCTTCGAAAGTTCGACTGAAGGTTTAACGACCCTTCGCGACCATATACCATTTGTATTTTATTAAACACCCTAACCATCGTGAATCCACGCGTGAATAGGCTGATGAAAACGTTTCCGGCGGAAGTACATCGGTTCGTCGATTTAAACGGTTAACAGTGCCATTGTGTGTCCCATCGAATTCAAATCGGCACGGAATTGACACATTTTATAAATTTACTATCATATGTTCTACGCTCTTCTGAACTGCTCGAACGTTGTTTATAATGGTCCTAGAATCGGAAGGATTAAATCTGTCGAATTTTTTAATGGAAGCCTATGACGATTTATTTCTTGATTCATTCGGAACTACTAAAGTTAACCAATTTCACATGATATATTGCAGATTTCTATCGTACCCTATTTCACCATCTAATCTCTCGAAATAATAAAAATGAAAAGAAAAAAGATAGGTAAGTCGACTATTCCATGATAACGTTTAATGTTTGTTTAGAACGAAAACGAATTAAAAAAAAAAAAAAAATAGAATACAAAAAATGATATGCATCATCGAGTAAAACACCACGAGAGGCAAACATCGTTGGTATAAAACTGCGTGGATATTTTTCATTTTAGTACGACGCGAGACTTTTTAAACTGGAACGCAATCGTACATTTCGACTATTTATTTTATAGAACAAACAAACATACGTATTTCAAATTGGTAGAAACAAATTCGATCGAGTTCTTAGAGCGCGATCTCTTGAATCGCGAATACGAAACCAAATCGATGATATAACGTAGAAGTTGGAAAATAATTTTCATTGAAACAGGACGGAATTTTACGGGACGAAAACAAAGCAAAAAACATTAAAAAAAAAAAAACAAACAAACAAACAAAAAAAAATAGAAAGGACAGAAAAAAAATTCTGTTTCGCGCGGAAGCGTAGGAAAAAAAAAATTGAAAAGAGAAAAAAATAAAAAAAAATTCCTGGTACTCGTAGGGGGGAAATAAAAGTTCGACGCATTCATATTCGTCGAATGACCGAAAGAGTGCGAAAGGGTGAGGAGGGATGGTTGGACTGCGCGGGTGGATATGTGAGTGAGGGATAAAAGAGGACACGAGCTAACAGTCGATAGAAACACGTCCAGAATCCGGGAAATTTTTTTTCGCGCGTCCTGTGCGCGAAAGTCGGCCGCATGACATCGGTCGGCGAGGAGAGACGGGCACTGAGCCCGGAAAATTCATGTGCACGCACGTTACTGCTGGCGATAATTTATTATTCGCTGGTGAGGATCCATACGCGAGCTCGCTAGGTGCACTCGCTCGCACACATCCACGGACCGTTTTCCGAAAAAAAAAAAAAGAAAAAGAAAAAAATAAAAAGCGATTGCATGCGCGCGAAAAAAAGAGAGACGAGAAGGAGGACACAAAATGTAGGGAGAAATTCACCCTTCCCTTCTCAAAAAAAAAAAAAAAGAAAAAGAAGAAAAAACAAGAAAGAAAGAAAGAAAAAAGAAATAAAGCAAGAGATGAGTGTGTGCACGTCGGTGTTTTATTGCAATCAGATTTGTCGTATTGACCGATAGAAAAGGAGAAAAGAGGAATTGCACTGAGAGAGAAAAAGAGAAAGAAAATTCTACGTTTCTACGATCGATATATGTATAATCGATAAAACGTAATACGTTTGCCTTGAAAGAAATCACAAACTGTCTTATCAGTATTAGTTCATCTTTTCAAATATGTTCCTCTTACATATTAGAAATATTCATATATATATATATATATATATATATATATATATATATATATATTATGTGCACATATACGTATATATAATGAATGCAAATAAACAATTCTACCGAGGATATCTCTAGACACAAAATACTCGGTAATATATTCACGTGCACTGGACTGACGTGAATATTAAATTCGCTCTGCGTGTAAAAAAAAAAAGAAATTAATGAATTAAAAACGTTTCGTGGAAGGGGGAAAAATGGAAAGGAATAAAAAGTGATGACATTTAATTTAGATTAATGAAAATTTTTAAAGGATAAATAAATATTTTGGTAGATATATATATATATATCGATTGATAAATAAAATTTTTAGAAACGACAAACAGAGAGTAGTTCCTATCTCAAATTACCTTGAAGAATGTAATACGGAAAATTTTCAACGAGTTCGAAGTGAGAGAAACAGAGACACGGACAAATAGAGATTCAGAGATCGTCCACAGCATTGCTCCCTTGATTGTATATAAAAATTCATGGCGCGTCGTTGGTGATATCTCTTGGTGGTGTTCACGTTGGTAATGTTGCCGAGACGAACTGTTCTTTAGAAAATCGCAAAGAGAATGATCGCGGAGCGTCGGCGTTATAAAAATTACACGTATTTCCATCTGCGAGTGATACCATCAATCCACAAGTCTCAGGAATAAAAGGAGGGCGGAATGAGTCCCGCTGTGAATCGTCCGTTGATTCACGGCTTGCATCTCTCGTTTCTATAAAGCCTTCTTCTCCTCTTTCTCTCCTGCACCTGTTCTCTTCCATCTATCCCATGCCTTCTCTCCGTCTTTCTCTTTCTCTCTTTCATTCTCACGCGTCGTTCCTTCTCTAATATTCGTCGTACATTTCTTTAAGCGTGCGATAGGTGGAGAGAGAGAGAGAGAGAGAGAGAGAGAGAGAGAGAGAAAGAGAGAGGAAAGGAGAGTGAAATTGCGGATTAGGAATGTCTCGCTCAAAGAAAACTACCAGGTAAAAAACGACTTCTTCGACCTTAGCAGCATTCATACTTTTGAAAATGTCTTTCCATATTTACGTCGCAAATTTGATCCTTCTTTAATAATTGTACTACTACGAAACAATACTGATACAAAAGAGAGAGAAAAAGAGAGATAGATAAAGAGAAAGAGAGAGAGAGAGAGAGAGAGAGAGAGAGAGAGAAATATAAAGATAGAGAAAGAAAAAGATATAAATAAAAACGTATTTTAATTATCCAAGTACATTGTAAATCTCTTCGAGTTTCTACGGTCCGTAGATATAAGTTTATCATGTTGAATTTTTTTTCTTTTCTTTTGCAAGAAGAGAAGAAACGTAGCAAGCCATGAGAGAATGTAAAAAAAAAAAAAAAAAAGAGAAAAGGAAGATGAGATAGAAATGGAAATAAAGAAAGAAGAAAGAGAGGAAAAGAGAAAAGTATAGGCGACGGAATAAAAGGAGAAACGGAGATTGTTCGCAAGATTGAAAGTTTCACGAATCTTTTTTTACAAGCTCGACTTAATGACCTGGCTGAAATAAAGAATATATATATATATATTTATATATATCATTGCATAGAAAATTTCTAAAAATTTCAAAAGTACAGACAGCTATCTAATAGGTGAATTAAATCAAAGGATTTCGATTTAAACGTTTGAAATTGCGTGATAACCTCTTAATTCATGAGAGCAGGTGTTTGCCTTTGCGCAGCCACTACGGTCGCAGTTTCGACGATAATGGAACTAATTAATTTTCAACGTCGGTTTAACGCGCAGCATATGACAACTGGCGCACGTTCAAAGTGACATCGTTCGACGATTATGCCAGTTTTGATCGCCCGAAAACATATTTGCCGTTCCATATATTTCCGTAGAAATGAATCTTCATCGTTGATCGTTTGATCAGATGTTCGCATTAATGCGGATCCATATTAATCTCGAATAAACTATTAAAAATTAAAAAATAGAAATATATTGACAATATCTCTATGTATTTTTCCTAACAAATGGATATACATTTATTTGAAATATATATTATTAATTAAACGAAGTGAATCCTTCATCTAATACGGTATAGCACTAGTAAACTTTCTCTTAAAAAAAAAGAGATGTTAAAAGTGGAAAAGGAAAAACCTCCGACTTAGTACGGGCTAACTTTACGTCAAACAAACGAAAAAACTTTTCCCTTTGTTTCTGGTACTGTTTCTTTTCTTACAAGCACACAGACTTACGTAGGACACGCGCGCGCGCGCTATTATCTCTAAAAGTTCATTGTTATTTACCTTGAGAAATACTTTAACATTTTCCCGCGTTTCTTTTTTCCTTACGACGAAAGATAAAAATAACAAAGCAAAACTACATACATATATAAATGTTCTTTTTTTCCTTTTCCTTTTCTTTTTCGTTCTTTCCTTTTTATTATCACTATTATCCATCCAAGAGGCTTCTTCCATTACTCGTGTCTTCGAGCCGGGTGAATAATCAATAGCGTACGAACAAGCAAACAAACAAACAAACAAACAAACAAACAAACAAGCAAGTAAACAAACATATACGCATACGCGTACGCATGCGGGCATGCTCACACGCCTATAGGCATATAATAATAATCAGCCAACGGTGCTTATCCTATTTGTCGCTCGACTAACAAATAAATTCCACTGAATGTAAGATCAACGATCGAATCTTTGAGAAGTTCGGCGATGGGTACTTTCGTGTAGGGTGACGCGAAGAAACGTGTCGAAGTGGGCGGCATAGTGGCATTCGCATTGCCTCGTCTCGATAAGAAAGTCGTGCTTGGAAGAAATAAAAAAAAGAAAAAAAAAAAAAAGAGAAAAAAAGAAGAAAAATGAAAAGAAGAGAACTCGTTCGAGTTTCAAGGACGAAGAGCGAAAGAAAGAACCCCATTTCACCGTTAGGCGAGAGCCACTTAGAGCGAAATTTTTTCATCGACTTGAAAGAAAAAGTTCGAGGCCGTTGTTATCTTAGAAATAAAAAGGGAAAATTTATTTTTGAGAGAGAAAAAAGTTTTATATATATATATATATACATACATATGTAGGATTCCCTTTTGGTCGAGTGAAAATCTTCGCGTAAAATCCTGTGATAAAAAGCGACAAATTTTTTGCGCCGACCGAGCGTGATTTAAAATCGTGACCGAATTCAAACGGCGAATATATCCGATTCGATGCACATCGCGAAAACGCTGGAAACGTTTCTATCTATAGATTGCGTAGTGAATGCATATACATACATATACACACACTACATATATATATATTACACATGACATATATATTCAAACGAGCCGGTATCTCTTGCGAACAGAGAAGACTGTTGAAATATTCTTTTCGTCGTCGCGAAAAGAAACTCGGCCTCTCTCTTTTTCTTTATCTCTCTTTGTGTACTTTCGCATAACGACACGAATGACGGTAGGAGGGAAGAAGAGAAAATCGAGGAAAGGCCACTAGAAAGGAATAGATCCTTGAATACCGACTCCGCCCTTCTCCCTTTTGCTTCTTCGTCTTCATCCACTTGCCATTTAAAGCACTCGTTCCTCCGACGATTCAAATTTTAATTCAATTACGACGACAACGACTACGACTACGACGACGACGACGACGACGACGACGACGACGACAACGACGAAGACGACGACGACGACGACGACGCATACTTCTCTAAGATTTTCGTATATCTTAGGAATCGTGAGATTCAACCTTTTTTCTTTTTCTTTTCTTCTTCCCTTTTACCAACGTCCTACGTCTGTCTGTCTGTCTGTTTCTCTCTCTCTCTCTCTCTCTCTCTCTCTCTCTCTCTCTCTCTCTCTCTCTCTCTCTCTCTCTCCCTCGCTCTTTCTTTCGCTCTGTCTGTGTCGGCCTATCTCTGCCTGTCTTTCTTTCTCTTCGCTAACCACCCACTCCCAACTCTTTTCTCTCATCTCTCAGAAATTCTTTCTTTTCGTCGTGAAGCTTCCCTTTCTTTCTTTCTTTCTCTCTCTCTCTCTCTCTCTCTCTCTCTTTTCTCTTCTTTTTTTTCCTCATCTTTTCTCGTGAAATCTGAATTTAATTATGACCCTTCACGTAGCCGTTTTTGCCCCCCCCACACTACGGTACCGTGGTCTATCTTGCTCTCGCATCTGTCGCCTCACGGAGCTTTAGTCGCACTTTCTCTTTCTCCTCTCTTTCTCTGGAACGACATCACCACTACTATCACCACATCGTGGTCGATGTCGTCGTCGTCGTCGTCGTCGTCGTCGTTGCCGTCGCCGTCGTCGTCGTCGTCGTCGTCGTCGTCGTCGTTGTCTATGAAGAAGGGGGTATGCGAAGTGCACGTGCGAAGTGCTTTCAATTTTAAAACGAATTTAATCCTTCTATTACCTCCCGATTTTTTTCGTCCTTATCTCGTTAAGTATTCAATTCCATCAAATCGCAGAACAAACGGTCTACCGATTTTCCTTTACTAATACTACTCGCCAACTCCGTCGTACCTACATATCGTCTCTTTTATCACTGGCAAGTTCCGAATCGGTTTTCGATATCGTTCAAGTTTCCCTTCGTTTACCCTAACCATTCATTTTCGTGTCGATCTTTAAATGACGCGTTAATATATTGTACGAATTACTTATACACTTACGAGCTCATACATATATATATATATATATATATATATATATATATACATATATATATATATTCATAATTTATTTTGATTTATACATAAAATAATTGCTTCTGGAGTCATCGACAATTTGGATCAGCAAACGTTAACGTCCGAATGATTTCACATACAATTTATATAACAAAGTGTATGTTCAAATATCAAAAAAGATATTTATATTTTAAATGGAACTATATAGAATATATTTAAATGAATATTAGAAAAGTAATAAATTAATTCTTTCTCTCTCTCTCTCTCTCTCTCTCTCTCTCTCTCTCCCTCTCTTTTTTTCTTTCTATAAAGCATCATATCGTTACGCTTATTTTTCAATCCTATATCATTCTCTATTTTCCTCATTTACTCGAGTACAAAATTTTTCTCGGCATCAATACTTTTTCATTGATAATTAAACTAAATT
>NC_062194.1:6460078-6662578 GCF_912470025.1 Vespa velutina
CACTTCTCTTCTCTTCACTTCCTCTCTTCCTCCTCTTCCTTCTTCACCACCATCTCTACTCCACCTCCTATTCCTCCTTCTCTTTCATGACCATAGCTCTTTCCTTTCATAGTTTGAGTTCGCCTGCAAGCTCCCCAGTCGTTTAACGTCAAAACTTTCCTATTTCTCTCTCTCTCTCTCTCTCTCTTTCTTCCTCTCTCTCTTTCTGTTCGTCTGTTTCTCTCTCTCTCTCTCTCTCTCTTTCTCTTTGGCAGACATCCCATCGTGTACAGGGTGTCCAACTTTATTTAGCAATATAGTGAGGCGAAAGGCACGATCGTGCTTTCGATGTATTCGAAAATCGATCGTCGAGCCTTCCGTAGAAATTAATGTTCGCTTAACGATCACGTTCTTCTACGGTTTACCAAAGTATCCACGATATGTTATATACGATAAGACAATCGTAACAAATTTAACTGAAACGCGTTATAGATAACCCTTACCTATATACATACATACGTATTTCGTGATACGCTCGCGTGACTCGATACAGCACAGGCAACAAACTTTCTATCCGAATTATTCGCTGGCGATCATATATCTTTCTACAGTTAGGAACCACTAGAAAACCCCTGGCTGTAGTCGCAATAAAAACGTCCGGACTTTAGATTCGACGATGTGAAAGGAACGAGGGAACATTGCGAGAAACATTGAAAAATTAACTTCGCGAATATCTAAATCTATTTTCCGTCGTCGTCGTAGTCGTATAGAAACAACATGAAGTTACGTTTGAACTATTCTTTTCAGTAATTTTAAAACCGACTTAAATTCGTTTCGTATATATTAATTGACACCCGAGCCAGTATACTCCGCTGTCTTCGTACAAACGACAACAACTTACGTGAAAACGTGCAAGAGAGAAACCAGCATGTTGCAATTACGAAAATAGAATAGAATCTTTGTGGAAGGAGGATCAAATATTGACCAACAGCGAAAATGAAAATGATAAAGAGGTCGAATATAGCTAATTAATAAATCGCACGAGTGCTCGACTCAGTAATTTGTTAATATATCGTATAACAGAGGACGCGTCGATGGGATTAAAATCGTTTTTGTTAATTCCAAAATATCGATCCATACGTTTCACGTGATAATATATAGTTAAACAAAATAGGACGATATGTTAAAATAGAGATAGAAATATACGGAGATATAGAGACTTTTCTACAGAAAGTAGAAAAGCAGATTAATCTGTCGTCCTGTCGAAAGTATATAATATCATCGATATTCTCTGTACGTCCGAACTAACATATAACAGATAAATATCTATAGTATATAAATATAAGAGATAATTTCGTATAACGAATATATATATATACAAATACATATTAGATATTATTAAGACCACGTGTATTTCATTTAAAAGGAAGATAAACCTTTACTCACGACGGTAAAATTTTTGAGTAAAGAAGAGAGAGAGAGAGAGAGAGAGAGAAAGAAGGGGGAGAGGGGAGAGAAAGAGAGAGAGAAAGAAGGGGGAGAGGGGAGAGAGAAAGCCAAAGAGAAGGACATAACGAGAGGAGAGTTTGGATGCACTAGCGTACACGTGAATACTCGAAAGACAAACGAAATAGCCAGAGAGCAGATACGTTAGCCGATGAACGATCGCGACCTTTCCACCCATTCTGCGGAATACATGCTTGGTCCTTCCCAAGTTCCCTGACCCACCCTAAAAAAGTACGGACGGTTCAACGCGCCCGAAATGACCTATCCCTTCCTTCCTTTTCCTCTCTCTCTCTCTCTCTCTATTTCGTTATCCTTCCTTCTTCCGTCCTCTTTCCAATGAAAAAAAAATAGAAAAAAGAAAAACAAAAAGAATAGAAAGAAAGAAAAAAAGGACGCAAAAAAAGGAAAACGTCGGTAGCTCAACGAGGCCGCGTAGGATCGACGAAAAGTTTCCTCTCGAAAATGAACGCGCGCGCGCGCGCGCGCGAGAGAGAGAGAGAGAGAAAGAGAGAGAAAAGGAGTGAAAAAAAAGAGAAAGAGAAAGATAGAGAGACAGAGAGAAACTGGGTGGGTAGGAAGAGAGCACACATATCTGCGAAACGATTTGGCGGGCGCGCACGCGATGCGCGCTTACGAGAGGCACGCATCCATCTCGGAAAGTCAGCCGAAGGGCTCCTCTAACAGTGAGAGGAAAAGAAAAAAAAATATATATATAGAGAGAGAAAGAGAGAGAGAGAGAGAGAGAGAGAGAGAGAGAGAAAGAGGGAGAAAGAGAGAGGGTAGAGGATGCGTGCAACGACCGCGCACGTCCTCCCTTTCATTCTTCTCTTCTCTTCTCTCTACACTCACCCCCTTCTTCACTAGAGCCCCTCTCCAAACGAGAGAAGGTGACGCTCTGTTGGGTGTACGTTGCTAGATAGAAAGAGACAGTGATAGTCGAAGAGGGTAGAGGGTGTTCGGTGACTAGTAGAAGAAGGATAGAGAACGTCGAAGAGGGGAGAGGGTTGAACGCATGCGCCCCTTACACTCGCGGGGCTTTCCCGGCGCGGATCAGTCGTGGCCGGCGGTGCCGGAGGCCAAAGACTTTCGCGAGGGTGGACGCGCCGCGTTTTCTCTCGCACATCGTGAGATCCACTCTCCTTTACCTCTCTCTCTCTCTCTCTCTCTCTTTTTCTCTCCCCCTGCCTGTCTCTCTCTCTCTCTTTCTCTCTCTCTCTCTCTCTCTCTCTCTCTCTCTCTCTTTCATTCTCTTTCTTTTTCTCTTTCTCTCTCTCATTTTCTTTTCCTTTTTCGTTCTTTCATTTTTTCTTTCGCACATCTCGTACGAACGACTACTGTTCGTTCGTTCGATCTCGTCGTTTCGTTACGTCGAAAATACGGAGAAAGGTGAATATTTTTTTGTTGTTCTTCTACCTCTTCTATTTTTCTCCGAGTTATCGTGCAAGATCACCGAACGGCGAACGGTTCCTCGTACAATTATCACCTCGTCGGATCAAACAACACGAAGGAAGAAGTTTTGCGAGAGTAAATCTCGTGATTGATTAATTCGAACGAAATCAACTTTCTTTGTATTTTCTCAGTTGTTCTCGATCGGATATATTCTTTTATTTTTTGCTTTTCATTCGTTTCCATTTATTTTCCTTTGTCTTTTGCTTTTTCTTTTTCGTTTTCTTTTTCCTTTTTTTTTTCTATTTCTTTTCTCCCTTTTCTTTTCTTTTCTCATCTTTCTCTAACTATCGTTAAGTCAATAAATCTCGCGCCTATGAGATTCCGCACCGGTACCGCGTGTTGTTATCTCGCGGCCGGCTGCTCCGACAACGCGTCGTGCTCGATCATCCAACGACGATCTCGTGAATGTTCGTCGAAGACGCCGGCGCATCGTCATCTTCTCGTTACCGATCTTAATTATTCTCGAAATATAGACGTATCATTATTTTGGGTGTGATAGGTAATTAAAAAAAAGAAAAAAGTAGCCGAACGAGATTGACCATTTGGTGATCACACCGGGTTGAATCGTCGTGGTCAAGTGAAGATATCAACTTTAACGAAGACATCGTGTTTCGGAGGTATCAACTAAAAGAGGACTTTCTAAGGGTTGGAGAGAGAAAGAAACAAGGTTACCGGCCTAATCCAAGAATAGGAGCATAAAGAAGGATGTTGGCCCGATGTCTGATATTAGCCGGTAAGTTTTCTATCTTTAATTTTATCAATCAATTGCAATTTAATCAATCCTATGCTCGTTTCACGTATCACGTGGAAATAATTAAAATTTTACGAGGATACATCCTATCCGTATACGTATATCTAAATAGATAGTACGAGATCGCGCAACAAGGCTTTGCAACGTACATCGATCGTTTCCTATACCACGCGCGTATCAAATTCCTACCGAATCAATGACCCAATCCTACCGAAACTCTACGAGAGCGAGCGAGTGAGCGACCGAGAGAGAGATAGAGAGAGAGAGAGAGAGAGAGAGAGAGAGAATGAAAGAGAAAAATAGAGTACCCTCCTTCGTTCGAAATTCGTACTTGTCGTTTTTATTCGCACGATGGATGTGATACGTCGAGATTATTTTCAACGTGACGTTACGTTCAACGTCACACATTTTCAAAATCTCCTATGTCAGATTACTCTCTGCCCTCGCCCTCCCCCCCTCCCCCACGCCACCCTATATGAGAAAAACGAAATGGTCATAGAATAATTATAAATTTTGTATTTGAAAATTGATATAAAATGGAAAACTTTTAATCATATATGCAAATGGTATAGTTGCTATTTGAGTATCTCGTATTAAATTCAACGAATCAACAAATTCGTAGCTTTTAAACGTTCGTCCAAAGGACGGTTCGGTGGTACAAAGGTTTACGCTTTGGTTGAACTTTGCGCGCCTGTGAGACATGAGAGAGGATGGGAAACGTAGTCCGTGTGCATCTCAGTTGTATGAGAGGAGAGTGTTCCTAAAAGTTTCGCTCGAGCGCATACTGGAAACGAGATAACACCGAACTCACCTGACGCATTCGTCGTAATCTAATTTACGAAATATTGGCAAGTAAAAAAGGAAGTAAATCAGAACTTTTATCGGAACTTTTCTATATATCTCTCGTTAAAAGAAAGATGGCATTTAGAAAAATCGAATAAGTTTGTTTTAACGATAAGACATACACGAAAGATATTTCATTTAATTGGATCAATGACCCGATATCACGTGACCCGCATGAAAAAAAAAGAATTCTATTTCTTTTCGTTTTTCTTCGTTATTTATTTTTCTTTTTTTTTTTTTTTTGTTCTCTTGCCCTCTTTTTTTTCTTTTTTTTTTTTTTTTTAATCATCAAAGCAACGAATTCTCACGATACATCGTTTCGTGGAAAATAATCGATAAGTGCGCATCGAATTGAATAAGAGTTAACGAAATAGCGATCGGATATACACATATACCTATCTATCTATAGATTTTATCGAGAGATCGGAAAAAACATCCAGAATCGTTAAATATTTCACGGATAAGTCGAGTAAATATTAAGATCGAGAAGAATTTTCGAGGCTTCGATATAAATCGACTATGCAATTATCTCAAGAAGTAAAGATACCTACTACGCGTTTATTTTCTTTCGAAGTCGATTATAAACCGCGTCATTAGATTTGAAAAGATATATAAAGAGAGAGAGAGAGAGAGAGAGAGAGAGAGAGAGAGAGAGAAAGAGAGAAAGAGAGAAAGAGAAGGATATTTTAAATGCCGTCTACGTTCAGCGAAAGAACTGTGGCTACCTTTCTTCGTCGTTGGATCAATTAATGCTTTCATAAGGAAGGGTTCGTTGCGAGAAAGAAAGAGAAAAAAGAGAAAAAAAAAATAAAGAAGAAGGGAATCAAAGAAGTCGGAAGAAAACGTTTTGTTGTTCCACCTTTTAGTCGACGATAAATTATATACGTAGTGCGTTAGTAGTGGTCGTAGACGTCCGATTGGAAAGGGCCGATTGGTCTCTCTCTTTAAAACAATAAGAAACGCCGATAACGATCGCGAGACGCGTCTAAGAAGCTTTCTCGTTAAGATCTTCGAGGTAGCAAGCTAAGAAAAGCCACGATTTCTCCTACGCCAAGTTTTCTTCGGTTTCTACTTGAGAAAAAGAGCTTCAGGTTGAGCTTGAGTTCTTAGTACGAAAGAAATCAGAGTTGAGATTGGGATTGGAAGGGGACGGAGATGGGGACGATATAAGAGAGAAAGTAGGAATGGTTAAAGGCGACGGAAAGAGAAAGGGAGAGAGAGAGAGAGAGAGAGAGAGAAGGAGAGACAGAGAAAGACCGTCCCACTAATTGCGGACAATTCAGACTCGACATCTCTCGAATCTCGGAAGCCTTTAATCTCATCGGGCGAGTCTTAACGACTACGAATGGCGTGTTTCGCGAAACGACGTTCTGAAATTTAAGCGACGTTCTTCGTGAGGGATGGCAGATCCTTAATAAGGCTCCTTTACCAACGTTTTCTTCGTATTAGTTTCGTACCATCCTTCACATCATCCTCATCCTTCTTCTTCCCCTTCTTCTTCTTCTTCTTTTTTTCCTTCTTTTTCTTCTTCTTCCCCTTCTTCTTCTTCTTGTTCTTATTCTTCTTTTTCTTCTTCTTCTTCTTCTTCTTATCCTTCTCGTAGCTAACATGCTCGGTTCGACAAGTTAGGCGTGCGCGCTAATGGAATATTTTAATGGCTAAGTAAACCTTCGGTCGACGAAGTTTTTGTAAAGGATAGGACGGAACGATAGAGAGAGGGTGGAAAAACGAAGAGAATTAACGTTGAGTGGACAGAAGCATTCGCGCTCTTTTAACGCGTAGACCGTGGTACCGTAATTTTTTAGATAGCGTCCCGCTATCGTAATTACCATCCTTTTGAAATTGAAGAACGAGCTTGTACGAAACAATGCTCGCCTAATTTCGAAAGGGAAATATGTGCTCCTCCTTAAGTTCCGACCTTCTCTTCAATATTTCTTTCTAAACTTAAGAAAGAACTTAATGATAGAACGAAATCTGAAACGGTAATGTTGAGAGAAGAAGAGAAAAAAGAAAACTATAACCCAACAAAGCCTTTTTAACAAGTATTGAAAGTCTTTTAACAAGTCTTAAGAATATTGGAAAGCGACGATGGTGGTTTTATTAAGACGATAAATGAATATCTGAATAAGGAATATAATCTCTTAATCTCTTCGTCGAAAAGTGATAATTCCAATAATCTTACAACGTAAATACTTACATATATATCGATTGATATATATGTAATAATCGAGAAAAAAATATGTGAATGAAAAAAAAAAGAAAAAAGAAAAAGAGCTTATGTGCTTCGAAGTTACAATAGATATCAAAAAGTTATAATTAAGTGTTAAATAGTGTAGGAAAATTTGAAAATACAATACATCAGTTTTAATAATTAATATCGATAAAATAGAAGCTCTTTATCGAGGAGCAAGAGTTCGAGAGAAAGAGGAAGAGAAAGAGAAAGAAAGAAAGAAAGAAAGAAAGAAAGAGTTCCTATAATCTCTGGGACGTACTCGTCGAAAGGAATAATCGAAAAACGAAGTAACTTGGGCATACGTGCTTCGAAATCTTAACGAAGGTATAAAAATCCCCTATCGGATTCGTTTCACGATGTTGAAAATTATCGTCCCGTGGAACAGATTTATTTCTCGGGGTACGGTGATCGGAAATGGAAAGAGTGAGTTGGAGAAGGGTGAGGGGGGAGGGATACGCTTGGTCGAAGAGTTAAACGAAGAAGAGCGGGGAAGAGAAAAAGACGAAATGGATAAAGAGAAAGGGATGAGTAGTGGTGGGTGGGAAGGGATGGGATGATGGAGAGAGGGCAGGAGAAGAGAGAAGGACGAGAATTCGCGAAGAGAGTAAAGGATAGGACGAGAGAAGCGCGAGCTTTCACGTTGGCACGTACTCCGATTATGTGGATAATGCGAGGCGACGTGACGAGCCTACGTATATGATATATATATGTATATAATATACTATATGTATATATAATATATATATATATATATATGTATATATATATATGTATATCCCGATGGGCTCCCGGTACCATCAGCCCGCTGAATAATTTATTCGTTATGAATATAAACTCGGGGGAAACTGATTCGTAGCCAGCTCGAGTCGTCGTAGAACGAACCGCGGTCTTCGACGAGAAAACGAGATCACCAAAGATAGTCTAAAACGAAATGCATAGAATAGATGAAAAAAAAGCTTTAAAGAAAGTAAAATTTCTCACGTCGTAGAAATTTATCCATATGAATGTAGTTACGTATCTTCGACCTCCTCCTTAACGTCGCTCTCTATTATTACATTTATTTCACTGATAGTCTCAAAAAGTTTCATCCACTATTCAAAATCTTCTTAGACTAGTTTTTCATTCGCTTTCGTAGAAAAAAAAAAAAAAAAAAAAAAAAAAAAAAAAACTTTCAACGTTCTATAACGATTTGCCCGGAATCGTTTCAGTCGTTTTTTAGGATCGACATTTTGTAGATCTAAGAGAAGGGTCAGGGGTAAGGGTGGGTTAAAGAAAAATTCAACAACACCCGAGAAACTTGTCTAATGGTTTCGAAGAAAAGTAACTTTTCACTGAGCCAGCTTTCAGATGGAACTACGCGATACAAAGGAAGACGATGAATAGTCGACTGCACGAGCGGAAACTCGTGGAAAAGCGATTTAGATACATCGCAGTCGGGCAACAAAACACGCTACGATATAGACGAAACGAAAGGATGCGAGAGAGAAAGAGAAAAAAGGAGAAGGAGAAAGAAAGAAACAAACGATGGAAAGTGTTAAGACTTGGAAAGAATTCCATTTATGTCTTTGTAAATTTTTCGAATTTGCAAATTAAGTGATAAACATTTTAAATAGATAGTACATTCGTCGAGATATACGAATGATTTTTATTGCTATAACTTACTTTTTGTAAGTTAGCACAATTGCAGTCAAAAGAGAAATCACCTTGCGGCATTCGCATCTCGTGTCGACTCCATCTGTTGCTTTCGTAATAAAATCTTTTTTTTTTTTTGTTCTTTTTTTCTTTTCTTTTATTATCTTTTTCCATTTCTTTCTCTGCCGTCCTTACATCTTTCATCCCTTTTTTTTATCCTCGCCTCGTCACAACTGACATTTTCATAGAAATAGAAAGTGAGAAAGAGAGAAAGAGAGAGAGAGAGAGAGAGAGAGAGAGAGAGAGAGAGAGGGAAAGAGACAGAGAAAAGGTTTGCAGAACATCGAGATCGCATTCGTATGACATCGTAAAATTTAATAACTCCTTTCTCATTTAGCCGAGCACGATTGTCCGAAGACAAACGATTACAAACAAACAACGAGATAAGAAACGAAGAAAGAAGCGACGAAGAAGTGTAAAAAGAAATTAAAAATAAAGAGAAAAAAAAAACAAACAAAAAGGAAGGTAAAATTGAAAAAACGAAAAAGAATGCTTCCTAAGTTCTACGCTACGCTCGCAATCGTAAAAGTGTATGATCTTTTTTACGTTTTTCCTTTTACATTTCCACGGATATCGTTCTTCATCCATTTAGAAAACTCTCTTTTTCTTATTCTTTGTCTGCTCCTTCTTCTTCTTCTTGTACTCACGACGTTTGTTTGATAACTTGCTTTCTATGATATCTCATAAGGTACCTTTCTACTCTTGACGAATCTCGTGCTTTATCGTACGAAGAAAAGCTTCGTCCTTTTCCACACGACAAACCTTTCTCGCTATGCACGAATCACTTTATAGATACAGATTCATGTTACTAGATATAGATCTATATCTCATTTTAAATCTATATATATATATATATATTATAAAGATCTGAGCGAGGATATAAAAAGTATCAAAAGGTTACGGAAAGAAAGAAAGAAAGAAAGAAAAAAAGAATAAAAAAAAATCGAACGATTACTTTCGTTTCTCGCGTGTACAACGTGAATTAAGATCCCGCGATCGAAGGTGTCTCCCATTTTCACGGGCGATAAAGCGATGTAAGAAAGAGCAATTTCCTGCGAGAAAGAACGTGTAAATGCCAGAAAAAAAGTAAGAGAAAGAAAGAGAGAGAGATCGACGATCGACGGTGAAAGGAGCAAAGAAGAAAACGACCTTGTGCCCTTCGAAACGTAACGCGGACTCCATTTTCCAGCGAATCAGTCGACCCTCTTTAAAAACTCGTCTCTCTCTTTCTCTCTCTCTCTCTCTCTCTCTTTACTAGAGGACGACAAGGGCACAGCAGTTGGTCGAGAACGAGTGAATCGTTGTCGAACCGTTTATTTTTATTCGTCGAGATCGCCTTTCATCGGCAGCTTTAAAGCGACGGGTTACTATAGTACAATCGGCCTCGTACCATGTTCTATGCTACTCTCGTACCCTCGAACGTCAACCGGCCCTCGACATCGCTGCCGACGATCGGCAATTACTTCTCTTTTATTCCTCTGTTAAAGACACAGGATAGAAAAAGAGAAAAATAAAAAGCTTGTAATTATATACATATGTAGATAAGTACTACATATGTAA
Source organism: Vespa velutina (assembly GCF_912470025.1). NCBI lineage: Eukaryota > Metazoa > Arthropoda > Insecta > Hymenoptera > Vespidae > Vespa > Vespa velutina. Next base: position 6,470,092 of record NC_062194.1, read on the forward strand.
GTAAATACGTAAGTACCCATGCTTCTATTATAATTATAAACTCTTTGACTTTCGATCGTATTATTTTCGAACTATATATATATATATATATTTGTCGATTTATTTATAATAGATCCATGTCGTTTTATCTACTACGTTGCTCGAATATAAACGACGAAATAATAATCAATCGTCAATAAAGAAAATCTATATACATATGTACTACGTACTATCGATATCTATTATTAAGAAATAAAATCGATCGAAATGACGCGATTTTAATACTATTTTATCGCTCTAACTTTGTTTAACTGCTCATAAAAAAAAGATTTTTCAATTTCAAAGATCGTATTTTTCGATCGAACGTATCGTATTCATGTATAACACATATGTACGTATACATATGTATACGTACATATATATGGAACATAACTACGAACTATTGTCGATTTGTCAAAAAAAAAAATCGTATACACGAGATATGTTGCCTATTCGTTTTGTCAGGACACCTTCGATGAATTTATCCGTTTTTCGTTTTATATTTATAGATAGGTTTATATATATATACGTCGATATATACATTGTATCACGATGGTTATTCCTCATGCGAATAACTATAACAAATTCGATGGCTTCTTCGAAGAGAGAGAAACAATAGAAACAACAACGTTGATAACTCTTTGAATTTCGATTTCGCATAATTAAATAGTTTTCTTACGGAATGTGTTTCGAGAAAAAGCGAGAGAAAGAGAGAGAGATAGAGAGAGAGAGAGAGAGAGAGAGAGAGAAAGATAGAGAGAGAAAGCTGCATCCAATTGTTATGCAAAGTTTACTCAAGGAAACTTTTCGACTTCAGAAGAAAGAGAAGAGTATTATCTTTGCAAAACGAAAGAACTTTCTTCCCAACCGTGTTTAAGATCACCAATTTCGTTCCACGTTTCAACGATATATTAAACCAATATATATCCATTTATATAGTGAAAGAATATAAAGAGAACAAAAAAATAAAAAAAAAAAAGAAAGAAAAAAGCAGGAAGAAGAAAAAAAGCGATGACGTCAATATGTTTTTCATTCTGTTTATTAGCATTGCTGGATTATTTGAATGTATCGACGAAAGGTTCGTTCTGTTACTCGTACAGTTAATAAATAAATCCATGATAAATGTGTTTACAAAAGTTTCGTTGTAAAACATACGTTATAGGGGCACTTTAATTATCACGGTAAATAGTTCTATAAAGTAAGGCTAAATGAATCAAGTACCGTAAACGATTATAATGGATTATAATGAATACTTTGATAAATAAATAAATAACTCGTCATATTTGTTCATATGGAGTGAGTTACATTGTTAATCAAATCAAGCGATCTAATTCACGAGAGCGAAATAATTCGTAAAATTCAACGATCGCTTTCACGTGACGTTCTCTCGATTATGTACCATCACCGACGAGATATGTCACGATACGAACAACGAAAACACATTCTTGCATTTCGTAAAACGAAAGAATTCGATGAATTAAAGAAAAATTGGGAGGGTGGGCAGAGGGGGGAGGGGAGAGGGGGCGGGGGGGGAAGAAAGAAGAAGAAGATTTTTTCCGACATTTTCGAAACACTTTCATTTTGCATAGCCCGTTGCAAAATTGAAGACGTACGACGGAAATTGACGTTAGAATTTATCTATTATCGAGAACTAAGAAAATTGATTAGTTCGTACCACATTTTCGATAGGAAATTGAAATTTACAGATTATCTTAATGTCACACGGGATAAACGAGGAATATCTTATTATACGTAATAACGTCAATAAAGATTACCGTCGTATTTCTTACCGTTCGGTACTGTCAACGAAGTTACCCCCTTTATAAATTCGTATTGTAATAATTTCCCGAGCGTAATCACGACTTTCAAATATTTTATTTACTCTTCGAAATGATCGAAGCACCTGAGAAAAAAAAAGTTGTTCAATCTGTAATGTCGGAACGGATTTCTTTGTCCATGAAACTTTTACCAAACGATTTTCAACTGTGAATCGTTAAGTATTTCGACGATAATTCACGAGCAAGCTATTTCGAATCTCGAGGGATTTGAACGACATATTCTTACTTAAACAGGAGGGGAAAGGAAAGAAAAAGGAAAAAAGAAAGAAAAATAGAGAAAGAGAGAGAGAGAGAGAGAGAAAGGAAAGAAAAAGAAAAAGCAGAACAAGTAAAAATCTCAGTGATTGTAGTGCGTTTAAAATCGTTCGGAACAATTTCCGGGGAATAAAAATTGGTGGAAGGATTCTTTTTATGGGAATAAACGATGCGAAGAAGAAGAAGAAGAAGAAGAAGAAAGAGGAGAGAAGAAAAGGAAAGAAAAGGCGGGATAATCGTTCGGATTTTTATCGTTTGTAACGAATAATCGCAATGTCGATAAAGACGTTCTGGTATCGGCGAGCTATCATTCTTTTTTTCACGGTCTTGCGAGAAAATGGAGAAGCGACTGAAGAATCCAAGAAGAAAAAGAAAAAGAGAAAGAGAGAGAGAGAGAGAGAGAGAGAGAGAGAGAGTAAGATGAAGAAAAAAAAATGAGATGGAAAGCACGAGAGAGGTCTGGCACGACTCGCTCGATATCCATTAACCCCTTACCATTCGTTCACCCCCTTATTCGAACGACGAGCTACTAGAAAGTAGAATGAAAGAGAAAGAGAGAGAGAGAGAGAGAGAGAGAAATCGTTCCCTCCTCGTTCATCGAAAAGACACGAGTTTATATATCGTAGAAAGGAAGAGACTTCCTCTCGTTCGTTAACCTGCTAGAAATTTCAAGCTCCGGAAACAAACTCGGTTGGAGATTTTTTTTTCCTTTTCCTTTTTTTTTTTTTTTCTTTTCTTTTTTACAAGCCTGCACATATACCCTAAAGGTGAATATTCCATCCAAAGTATGGGCATAACCTGTCTTTGTATACTACTACAACGATATCGTTGACGACGACGACGACGACGACGACGACGATGTCGACAACGGCAACGACGTCGGCAACGACGATGATGACGTCGACAACAACGACGTAAAGAGGCACGCTTTTCTATTTTCTCATTTTCTTTCGTTCCTTTATATTCTGGCCCTTCTCCTTACCACCACACTGCGAAAGTTTTCGTCTTTTAATATTCATGTCATACTACTCCGTTAGCAACGTACTATGCTCGTAATCCATCCATCTACCCCTTACTATATCTATCTCTTTATCTCTATCTCTCTCTTTCTCTCTCGGACAGATTTAAAAATGAACGACGCCACTCCCCGGTGAAATACGAACGCTTGTTTGAGAAATTCTAGCTCGGCTTCGACCGAACACGATACGAAAGCGAGGATGCTTCTGCGCTGACGTTAAAGAACAGGACAACGCGTCTATCCTTCGGTGCAAGAGAGATGGAAGAGAGATCGACGATCGATCGATCCTCGAGGTCGACGTATAAAAGGTCGCGTAAGTGAAGATGTACTTATGTAAGAGCATCGCTCCGATAGCATCAATAGCGAACGGTCCATGCATTCTACCCCTTTCTGCCTCTCTCTCTCCCTCCCTCTCTCTCTCTCTCTCTCTCTCTCTCTCTCTCTCTCTGTTGACTTAGGCAAACGAGAGGCCTCGAGAGGTTTATAAATGTACACGCTTGGCTTTATCATATCGTTCACATCGACTTCTCTCTGTCTTTCTCTCTCTCTCTCTCTCTCTCTCTCTCTCTCTCTTTTAAAACATTATCTCGCAATATCTAACTCTTTAACTGCGAGAAAAAAAAAGAAAAAAGTACAAATCACTGGCGTTAAGATCGTTGTTAGATTACTTCAGATAGTAATTATAATATATCATTTAGAATAATAGCATGCAAGTGAAAATGTTAATAATATTAATTTCATTCGTACCAATGCGTATTCCCTGAACCGTCGTTACGATCATACACGACCGTACACGTTTATCCTCGTAAATGTAGACCAATTAAAGGATAACACTAAATAATCGTAGTCAATATTTGAATTTCAACCTGTGTCATACCTGTTTATATATATAATAAGCCATATTCAATATCCCGTAACATTCTCTATACCTCTAATAAACAGGGCTAACTCACTACAAATTTCCATATTGCAAGTGAAGCGGATATGTGTGTATATATATGTATATATGTATGTATGTATGCATGCATGCATGCATGCATATATATATGTATATATGTATATATGACATAGAATTAGAAATCTTTGATGAGAACGTAAATTCTACAGATGGATATTTTCTACATTTCGAATTGTATAATAACAAATGCAGTTTTTTCGCAATGAGATAAAGAGAAAATACAAAAATAAAGAAAAGCGAAGAAGAAAGTTAGAGAAAGAGAAAGAGAAAGAGAGAGAGAGAGAGAGGGAGAGAGAAAGAGAGAGGACAAAGAGGGAAGAGTTTAGGTCGAGAACGGAAATCGTGGTAGCAGGTTGCTTTTGACGTACCGAGCTTTTTGTGTCCTCCGGCAGAAAAAACAAGCGGCGGTCAAAACAGCGAGAGAGTAGGAGCTTTTTTTGACAATTTCTCTCTCTCTCTCTCTCTCTCTCTCTCTCTCTCTGTCTCTCTACTATTTCTATCTATCTGTCTCTTTATCTTCTTCCATCCTTTGTAGATATATCGCAGCGTTGTGGCACATGCACGGTTTTGGTTTGCAACTGCACGATATATGCCGTTGGTCGTCGGGGCGGTACCGCGTAGCACATTCACCGTCACGAAACGCGCGCTCTGTGGGTACACGCGGCGTGTGCATGCGGCGAATGTGCGGCCTCTCCTCTCTTCTATCGCGTCTCGTTCTAAAACTGCATAGAGATACGGAGTGAAAGAGAAGTATGTATGTACGAAAGTATACGTGAGTGTACGTCATGCGTGAGCGTGAGCGTGAACGTGAACGTGAGCGCGCGCATGTATATATATATATATATATATATATATATATATATATATATATATATATGTATATATATATATATATATATGTATATATATGTGTGTGTATATATACTCAGCGTTAGTGTACTGGGATGCATCCTGTAGGAGAGAGAGTATAACGAGCTCGAACCTGACTCCAGGGTCGATGGCTCGTGGTTTCGCCTTGCCCTCTCGAACGACCCACCCTTTTCCTGTCACTCTTCCCTCTCTGACCCTCCCTCTCATTACCTCTCTTTCTAGGTAGCTTCCGACTACCTCTCTTCGACCTCTCTTCTTCCTCTTCTCTCATCTCTTCTTCCCTTCCCTTCCCTTCCCTTCCCTTCCCTTCTCTTCCCCGTTCTCTCGACTCTCTATTTGCGCAGCACCGGGCGTAACTTTAAATCCAGACTCGAACCGTGAATGAGATATGAGGGTACCCTCACCTGTCGCGCCCAACGAAAAGAGTCGTTACGCTACGCCGTTCTCCGAATCGTTCCGTTTTCGAACGTTCCGTAGTCAAGCTGCAAAATTTACGCTCGATCAGTATTCAAAGCACGACGTTCTCCTCTCTTTCGAAAGTGCGGAATATCTCCTTCCACCTCGTCCCTCACGTCTTTCTCGTCCTCGATTTCGCGAGCGATGAATTCAAACGGGTCCGTCGAGCGGACGATACTATACAAAACGTGCGGAGTAATAATTTAAACACGTTAGAATCGTCGAATTGTCTTCATAGTTTTAACGAAAAAAAAAAAAAAGAAATATAACAGTACAATGAATGTAGGGCCGAAAAAGAATTAACATTACCAAAAGGAAAAAGGAAGAAAATGAGAGAGAGAGAGAGAGAGAGAGAGAAGAAGAAGAAAAGAAAAGAAAGAAAAATAAATAAAAAGAAATTATCGAAATACAAAAATCATCGTTCTTTGGATCTACTATTCAACTCTTTCCACGAGATAAAAAAAAAAGAAAAAAATTTTTAAAGAAGACGCGAGTAAGGGAGAAGGAGAATCCAAGGGAGGACACGTAATTCATAACTTGGTATATTTACCGGCTCGTAAAACAAATTGACGGTATTTGTCTTGTAACCATTCTTGAAGAGGTATGAACGCGACGTCGAACCGAACGGAAGAGAAAGCGTCGGGACGCTTTCCTTGAGTAAATACGACGCAAATTCGATACCAACCATCTTCCTCTCTTTCTCCCTCTCTCTCTCTCTCTCTCTCTCTCTCTCTCTCTTTCTCTTTTTCTTTCTACCAGTATTCCTATCATTCCACTCGACCTGTCTTATACGTCATGAGAAAGATACGGGAAGGGTGCACTTGGGAATAGTCGTTTTTTTTTTCTCTCTGTCTTTCTTTCTCTCTATCTCTCTCTTTTCCGTCTTCTCTCTTCATCGTCTTCATCTCAACACCTAAGAATCGAAGAAGGACTACCTTCCTCTTACTATCTCATCTACCCTCGCTACGATTCTCATTCATTCATCCATCCATCCGCGTCTCTTGTGGCAACGCGATGTCCTGAATAACACGTTGCTCGCTAATGTCGCATTCATGATATAAACGCCCATGGGAAATACCTCCTGGGCCTGGACTAATCGCGCATTCGTTTTCCGTGTAAATGTCGAAGCGAAAACTGGGCTACCAAGTACTTTGGCAACTACTCGGATCGATCAAAATTTATAAAGCTCGTGGAGTTACGTGAATATCTCAATCAATCGACGATTCTTAAAATGTAAAAAAAAAATTTCAAGCGTAAGTTACAACGTTAGCTTTGACAGAAAGAGAAATAGAAAGATAGAGCGGGAGAAAGAGAAAAGAGAGAGAAGAGGAGGACGAAAAATCAAAATAATATTTTTTTCTACTCTCATGAACTCTACTTCTTGTCAAGCGAGCTCTTTCGACGACGATGCACCACCTTGTCTCGCACGCATGTTAGGCAGACGAGCGTGTATAGGAGAAATGTACGGCCCTTAATTCTGACATTTCATCCCCTTTCGCATAGCTAAAGCCTGTAGGGTGCATCAAAAGGGACGAGTCTTCTTGACGATAAAGTTCGTGCGAACGAACGATATCGAAGGTTCGCGAGGATAAACGCGCTTGCGAAACGATGCACGACTTCAAACGACACGGCAAATTCAAAGGGTTGAGTAAACGACGTGGTACAATATATCGATCGAATCAATTTTTCCTAAACGGGAGATACATAGATAGAAAATAAGATAGAATGAAAGAGGGAGAGAGAGAGAGAGAGAGAGAGAGAGAGAGAGAGGGATAAAAATAGAGAGAAATCATAAGAGTAGCTGCGATCGTTCAATTTCTTATACATCGGTAAATATTTTATTTTCTAACATTTTGTTCCTTCCAATTTTACGCCAATATACTTTTCGACGATGGTACGAAAACGGAAAAATTGATTAATAATAATGGCCGTAAGTTTTACAATGCTTCATCTTATCGCGTTCCTTTTATTACCCCGTTCGCTTCGACAAATGGAATCGAAGGATACGCGCCAGACATTTCATAAATCCTAGGGATTCACCGAAAGAAATAGAGACGAGAAGACCAAGAGTGACTTTTGTGTTCGTCCGTTTCTTTCCTATCCTATCTCTTTTTCTCTATCCTTTTTTCTTTATTTCTCCATCATACCCTTACATATCCTCGATCCCGAAAAAGACAGAGAGAGAGAGAGAGAGAGAGAGAGAAAAAAAAGAGAGAGAAAGAGATAGAGAGAGAGAGAAAGTACATCATGTAAACTCACTATATAAATTTGTAAGTACACGATATCCCACAATTTATTTGTCGTATTTCGAAGGGAAAACTCTTAATGGAAAATAATAAGAATCTCGAATGCAAGAGGATTAAGGTAAATAAACACGTATTTATTTATTTTCTTCATATAAATAGATAAAACTCGGATAGGAAGAAATAATAAAGCGTATCAACTAGCATACTCATCTCTCTCTCTCTCTCTTTATCTATCTATCTATCTATCTATCTATCTATCTATCTCTATCTATCTTTCTCGTTATTTATCCATTAACAATTGGCTCGAACGAAGGAACTAAAAAAAACGGGAATGTACCAAAGTATTTGAGTTTCACTTAAACTTTTCTCGATTATTCGTCTTTCGAGATTTAACCTTGTAGTTCTTGCGGCGTTAGTATAGATTGGAGAGATCAACAGTTCAACGCGTCCGCGTTGGGATCGCGGATTCTACTTTCTGTTTACTCGCCGAAAGGGAGCCGAAAGATTTCTATCTCCGCGTTGGTCCGTTCAACGGTTCGGATTTGCCACGCTCCGGTATTTGCTCTTGTAATCTTTTTATCCGTTTTCTCCTCCGTAGCTCGAAGGAAAAGGAGAGTAGCAAAAGAAGGATGAGAAAGAGAGGAAAGAGGTATGGCGTCTCTTACCAACCATTTCAGACTACGAAGGAGCAATATCGTTTGCTTTCAGCTACCAGTTCGCATCTCTTGGGACCACGTCTACTTCTTCTTCTTCTTCTTCTTCTTCTTTTTCTTCTTCTATCCTCTTTTACTACTGATCCTTCTTTCCTTCCTTCTTTCCTTCCTTTTACCTTTCTCAATGACGTACATTCTTCTCTTCTCCATCCAAGTCGATATTGTCATCCTCGTCGTCGTCGTCATCGTCGTCGTCGTCGTCGTTGTCGTCGTCCTAGTAACACAACTTGAATCGAGAATCGACTGGAATCCTTAAAAACGATTCGCGTTACTCGGTCAGAACGAAACTGGATAAAATAGGGACGAACGGCAAGACGGTAGAAGGCAATCACGTAGATAGACGCAAAACCAGTCGACTTCGGGAAAACGGAAATTGAGTTAACTTCAGATTCGATTCCCTCGCCAGTCGCAATCCGACCTGCGTTCCGTCAAAATATTGAGTTATGAACGAATTTATTTTTCTAGACGGGAACTTCCTCTTTCGATGACTTGATTTCTACTGTATGTTTTCTTTTTCTTTCTTTAATTTTTTTTCCCCTTTCTTTCTTTCTTTATTTTTTCTTTATTTAGTTTTTCTTTCTTTCTTTCTTTCTTTCTTTCTTTCTTTATTTATTTATTTATTTATTTATTCATTTATTTATGCTTTTCTCATGTTACATCGTTGATTTTCTTTCTCGTTTGTTTATCTGGTGCCACTTAGACAAATAGATATTTAATAATGTCGAAAATTTTATTCTTTATCAAAAAAAAAAATAAATAAATAAATAAATGGAACAAGACAAAGAAAATAGAAACGATTGGAACTAAATACAACGTAAATACTTATGTACATGTTAATAAATAAAACATTAGGTCGTAACGATCAACTGGAAATCGATCTTTGGCTCATCGTAAGGGAAAAGACATCTCCTAACCAGAAACTCAGCAACAGTTTGCACGAGGAATCGCAATGACCCCTCTCTACTTGTTTCGATGACCCACTTCCCCGTAATGGCTACGCTTTCTCTCACAATTTTGATCGTAAGCCCGTCGTATCTCGGCTCGAAGGTTAATGCGATGTGTTTGGCAAAGAAAAATGATTTCGATTTAAACTGTAATTTACGCTTTCTCTATATGTCCAATCGGTGATAACCATAAATCGTATTTAACAATTATCCCAAATAATATTTTCAACATTGTGCATGCATTAATCGTGACGAGAGACATGCACGAATGATTTATTGCCTAATAATGATACCATATATACGTACAATGTTATATAAAAAGTATACATACATGCATATATATATATATATATATATATATATATATATATATTTTATATTCATTTTGGAGATGCACTAAATTTCACGCTAGCGAGTAACGAACATAGCGTACAAATCTCTATTAAATTTTACTTTCAAGTTTTATACTAAAATCATGATATATGCAACAAAGGAATATCTCAATATAAAGATAGATTGTACTCTTTCATTTTGAAAATATAAGGGAAATTTATTTCGTTGAATATATCAATTATCATGTAATATTCCATTGCAGACATTCCTCGATAATAAAAATAAAAAGTTATACATTACAAACACTACCTATATGATCTAAATATATATATATATATATATCAATTATAATCATACGAAGAGAAGTAATGATGGTAGATATATGAAAATAGATACATCCACGAGAGCGTATATCTGTAAATCGTACGATATGAGAAAACAACATAAAACTCTGTCGAGATACTAATTCATTAACGATAATATCGAAGAGAAACGGTCAGATAACGGATGAAAGATCGTTACATTATAAACGGGTTAATGAACTGAATAGTTCGTAAGAGCAATGTTACTCAGCTATATGTCATCGTACAAGTGTCACTCGTGAATGCGTAGTCGTGATTACTCAATGCACTTAGACTTCCTACATGCAGGTACATATGTATCTATGTGTAATATACGTAAACATATATATACTAGTATATATACATCGTAGAGTAATAAAGGCGAAAAGCATGTCGAAGTACAAGGTCGATGATATAAACGACACATCAACACGAGGAACTAGTCATAAAAGGCAGACCCTTGTGATTCGACAAGCAACAAAATAAGGGAACGACAGGTAGGCTTAGAGAAGGAAGATGGGCAAGGAGAAACGCATGAAATGATGACGGGAATAGAAAGAGAGGAAGAGGAGGGACGAAGGGCGCGAGTTTACTGTGCGAAACACGACGACAGGACCCGAGAGCGATCGGACAATGACATCTTCCAGAACAATTCATTGTTCCAAGGAATCTCGTTCGCTTATGCGAGTCGTAGGGAGAGATAGATAGAGAAAGAGAGAGAGAGAGAGAGAGAGAGAGAGAGAGAGAGAGAGAGAGAGAGAGTGAGAGTGAGAGAGAGAGAGAGAGAGAGAGAAGCTGACTCTGTAGCGGTTGCAGTATCACTGTTCCATATCCACCCTTCCTCCCGATCCTTCCATAGGCAAGCACGTTTCTCTTCCTCTTCCTCTTCCTCCTCCAGTAACATCTCCACACCCCCAACCACCCCAATGCCTCCAGCCATACACCCAGTGTTCGCCGCCGCGGGCCGTCTCATTGAATACACGCGGGGACAATGTAGTCCGCACAATACCGGTGTCAGCCGGAAATGACGCCAGGGAGAGAGGCCGCCGACGCGTTGGCGCGCTTTACGAATTGCCGGAGTTAAGGTACCCTGCAGCAGGAGCAGGAGGAGTAACGGCAGCAGCAGCAGCAGCAGTAGCATCAGCTACGGCAGCAAAACCCTACCAGAACAACCCACACCCAACGCGTTACGCACAATTGCCTGTAGTACAGCACATTATCGAGATACATATCGCTCGTCCAAGTAGTCGTCTACCATGAAAGCCAGACAGTCGAGATCGACATACGAGAAATGCTGATCTAAACTACTAAATTCGAATTCAATGAACGGTCTCTTTGTAAATAGATCAATTTTGTTTTAACAGTAAACTCGCTTTATCGACAACTTATAATGAATGATTTAGGAGAATGTATTTGCGATCGATTTTCCAGTTAGTTCGTAGAATACGATACGATTGTGATATATATCTCTCTGGCAAGATATTCTCAACGATTATGAAACTAAAGAGGAGACATGGCCGTCTATGAATATAACTAAACACCGAGATGGTAATATCACGTTTCTCTACGAATTAACGCGACATTACTATTACCATCAGTATTTGACTCAATGGGGAGAAATACGTATAATATTGTCCGTCGACAACGACGACGACGACGACGACGATAACACAAAGATACAACCGTGCTTCAACCAACTCAGCTCTTTCATACAAAGCAGGCTCCGCGCCAAAATCGACTATAGCTTCCGCTATTTCTTAAATAAGAAAGACAGAGAGAGAGAGAGAGAGAGAGAGAAAGAGAAACTCGACGTTCGTGTCACTATACTCCATTAAATTCGAACACCATAGACAAAGACAAAAGAAACTGAACTTATACAAGTTATCTCGAGGATTTGATTGAAGTTTCAACGGGAATCATTCATTCGAACTCGTGAATTTTCTAAATAATATCCGAGATTAAATTGGATCTTTCCTATCAAAGGGAATTTAATAAACTCTGTCATTAGCGTTAGTAGGGTTCGTAAAGGAACTATCTTAAAGCAATGCCTCGTAAAACGTTTAACTTGGATATATCGATAAGAGTATTTATCGAATGAACTCGATATATTTTCTCGATATTCAATATTTCTAAAATAGTAGAATTGAAAGCGATTAGATTAGACGGACGAAAAAAAAAAAAAGGAATTCGCGTAAAGCAGGTAACACGTGGTGAAGCGAAAGGTACGAAAAGGAGGGCACTCTGTTTTACTCTCTCTCTCTCTCTCTCTCTCTCTCTCTCTCTCTCTCTCTTCTACTCTTTACCCTCTGGCAATACCCCCACTACAGTCGTTCTAGAACCGCCTCGACAACCCTTGCCCGGGCAATAACTCAGCTGCCCGCGTTGCTTTCCCTCGGTCGGTGAAAAAAACCTGACGCGATACAAATTGTACCCGCTCGGTCCACATAAATCATTTCTGTCTCTTCCTCCGTCATGGACCATTTCCCTCTTACCCTTCCGCCGAGAGCTCGAACGTCTAGATATATATCTTCCTCTCTCTCTCTCTCTCTCTCTCTCTCTCTCTCTCTCTCTCTCTCTCTCTCTCTCTCTCTCTATCTCTCTCTTGTAACTACTATGCGAGTATAATAAATACACATACATATGCGTAAGCATACATACATATGTACGTATATATGCACACACATAGAAATAGATGCGTCCATTTACGTAGAGAATATGTCTACTCCTTCGATATAAAATTCCGATAAAAATTCTATCGAGCGTAGAACTATCTCTATCCAATATCCGAAACGAAGATTCGAAATATTATCTACGTCGGGCGAAAATTTCACATTGTTAGATTAATTAATCGAAGAAAAATCTTAGACGTCTGACATTAATTAGAGATGACAGAATTTCAGGCATCATCCGATATTGAATATCGGATTCTCCTTTACCATTTCAGTTTCGGTAACGATTTTAAATATCTTCCGGATAAAGAGAGAAAATCCTCATTAGCGCGTAACGTTATACGACATTTTTAGATAATCCGTTCATTTTCTTTCTTTTTTTTTCCTTTCTTTCTTTTACTTTTTTTTTTCTTTTTTTTTTCTTTTTTTTTCTTTTTTCCTTTTTTTTTTTTTTTTTGTAGACACGTGCAAGAGCTCATACTTTTAACACTATCTATCTGCTTACTATATATATATATATATGTGGATATATATATATATATATATATATATCCACATAAGTTTAATATATAGATAGATACCTTGCCTAACTACGAGCCTTGACAAAGGTCTTTGTATGTACGTATCTTTTCAAAGTGAAAGACTCCAAGGGAGAAACGAACTAAAACCTAGTTACTTTCATCCCCTCTGACAAAAAAAGAGGCATGCACCTTCCCGTTATATACCGCTAATGATATGCGAACGTTAAACTACTATTTTCATAATGAATATGAAAATAAAAGGGGGAAACGTTTCGCGTGGCATGTATTTTCGAAAGGGAAAATTTTTTTCTTCTTTTTCTCCTTTCCTTTTTTTTTATCATTTTTCTTTTTTTTTTTTATTCATCTTTTTTCATTTTATTTCTTCTAATCCCACCTCTACCCACCTCGTTCCCATTAAAATAAAACAAGAGCACGTAAGTAAGTGTAGCCGAAATGTTTCTTATTAAGGTATGAACATTTCTTAATGGAAAAAAAAAAAAAAAAAAAAAAGAAAAGAAAGAACATTTCATCGAGATCGTTTAATTTGCACGGCTAGCATCGGCTTCTCGATTACGGTATGCATTAGATCGCTGCAATAACGTGTACCACATAGATCGTACAAACCTACGTACACAATTCGATACACGTGCAAGAGAATGGAACGATATTACGATTGAAGAACGATAACACATCCAGTACACGAATCGAAATCGACGAAGGTCCATTTCCTATCGGATCATACTATCTCTCTCTCTCTCTCTCTCTCTCTCTCTCTCTCTCTCTCTCTCTCTCCTTCTCTTCCGCTTTCTGTTACTCAGTATCGATATATCGACTTACACAAAGAGCGATGTAATTCTTTCATTACATAGCAACATTTAATAGTAACACATCTGTTATATATATATATGTGTATGTGTGTGTGTGTATATATATATATATATGTGTGTGTATATATATATATGTATATATATATATATACATATCGTAAAACAAACTCGGTAATCCAGAGAGGATAGTAACGTATAGAAAACTCTTAGAGTAACGATCGAATTCACATCCTCGATGGATCTAAAGTGAAGTAAAATTGTGCTCGAAAAAGCGTACCAGCAATATCAGCGACCCTTGAAATTTCTCTCTCTCTCTCTCCCTCTCTCTCTCTCTCGCTCTCTCTCTCTTTCTATCTCGAGAAGAGCATCGCGAGCCACTCGAGCGTGAAAAACAACCAAACGGAAAGCCAGCGAACTTGGCGACGAATTACGAGACACGAAGTCGACAGATTCGCCGTCATCGAAGTGAATAATGTCGTCTTATGGTATAGCGAACACGATTCGTGCGTCGACTATTAGCATAAATCCTGGTCGAAGTAAAAAGAAAAAAAAAAAAAAGAAAGAAAAAGGAAACGAGAAATATGAAAGAGAGAGAGAGAGGGAGAGAGAGAGAGAAAGAAAGAAGAGGGAGGGGAAGAGATTGTATATCCGTCTCGACGTAACTCCAACTCACACTTTTCTTCTCTTCATACTTGCAACATCCCTCTCGAAAAAGTCTCAGCCCTTTTTCCTCCCTCGCACAAACCAACGCCCATCCCCTTCTATTTCTTTTTTCCTTATTTTTTTTATTTTTTTTATTTTTTTTTTTTTTTACTCTTTTTCTTTCTTTTCTCTTTTCTCGTATTCCAACTCCTGATCCCATATACATTTTTCTCCTCTCCGTCCTGGCGAACCTCGTCGAACGTCGACTCTTGCCGCCCTTGGTTAAGTTGACGCGCTTACGACGCGACGTTCGTCACTTCGTTCGATGGAAAATTCGATGAGATGTTTCTCTTTTGTACACGTTGGTGTGTCGTAAAATGGGAACGCTTTCTATTTTTAGACTCTGGTAAGAATAGAAATAAAGAGAAAAAGAGAATGAAAGAGCGAGAGAAATAGAAATCGTTCCTCTAGCAAGTTGTACCTAATTCTTTTACAATCGTCGTTCCTCGTGTATATTCTGTGTATCAGAAACCAAAATAATAAAAACAAAAAAAACAAAAAACAAAAAAAATAAAGAAAATAAATAAATAAATAAAAAAGAAAGCAAACAAAAAAAAAAAAAAAGATTTAAACCGAAAGAACTAGATAGGATTTATTTCGCGAGTAACGTGAAAAACCACTTCGTCATCTTTTTCTTCTTTTACTTTTGTAGGGGATAACCGTTCGGATAAAAGCCATTTCGTTAAAGTCAAGTTAAATCCACCCAACCACCCACTCATCTATCCCGTAGCTAGGTCTCTTTGACTTTCGACTTTTAACAACAAGTACTCACGGCAAGTTCCTAGCAAAGCTATTGTACGACGCGTAAGGGATACCTACTCGTATTATCATCAAGTACGTTGTTAGCAACTTTCGACTAGCTACGCCATTTAATCTGGATTATCGCTTAAAGCGATATCGTCACGTGGCCAACGTCGAGCGTAGCTAATGTATTGTAATTAAATAGAAACTGAAGTAAGTTTAAAATAAATATTTAACCTTTCGTTGGTTTCTAACGACAGTCCGTGACGTTAAATACAATATTGTATTAACACATTGTATAGCAAGCAAGGAAATTGAAGAGTTCGTATAAATTGCAACTTCGAAGATCGCTACTTCTCTTGATTTCCTCAATCTCTCTCTCTCTCTCTCTCTCTCTCTCTCTCTCTCTCTCTCTTTTTTACTTTAATACGTTCTCTCGTCGCGTTATTCGAAAGAGCTACTAAAAGCAATGAAAAATTGACTCAGTTCGTCTCCCGTTCGTGCTGCCGCACCGAAGTTACTGGACTTTCGTCGATTTTCTTTCTTAGTTTAAAAAGAAAAAAAAAAAAGAAAAAAAACAAACAAAAAAGAAAAAACAGAAGAAAAAAGAGAAAAAAATACTCTAGAGGTAGTAGTGGATTGAACGAATGGATGGATATAAGAAATGAGAGAAAATCGGATAGGAATGGCAGTACCATTGGTTAGAGCGGTACCGAGTAGAGTTTTAGTTTGGGAGAGGCGAAGAGAAGTTTCGCCTTGTTAGTAGTTGCCCCGAGTCGTTGGTAAGTCGGAGAAAAATCAGATTTCTCTCTCGACTCTCACTTCATCGGTGCTCATTAACGCCAATACTAAACTAAGAGAGTCATACATTTTGTATACTAAATATATTCACTCTATCCCTCTCTCTCTCTCTCTCTCTCTTTCTCTCTCTCTCTCTCTCTCTCTCTCTTTCTCTTTCCTCTCTTACAAATCCCTTTAATTGACTCTACCATATAATCAAGATGCCCTCCTTCATTAATTACTATTACTATTCTCCGTTGTACCGGCATTCATTGTTTTTCTTTTCTATCTTTTCTTTTCTTTTCTTTTTCTTTGCCTTTTTCTTTTGCTTTTTTAATAATTTTTTTATCGACAAAATTAAAAAGAGAACTCGGAACAAAAGGGACGTCAAAAAAATACATTAATGTTTCTGTACGATTAATTAACTCGTATTATCACTTTTCAACTTGATAATGATATAAAATGAACGTCGTTGTAACCGATCTTATAAAATAAAAAGAGATAACTAAGCAAAATGTAATGAACCATGGGATCGTCGTCGTAGAAATAATTGAGAGTTCTGATTCAAAGACGTTGATCGTCTTCGGAGCGTTCGTAAATTGCAATCAAAGTACGGAATAGTACGAAAAGAGGTCGACAACCCCAACTTCGATAATTACCACCGACGGCGCGTGGGCGAAGCTCTCTCTCTCCTGGGCTTTTGCGCCTCACTTGCGGCGAATCGATGGAGCGCCTCGATCGTCCGATAAAAATACGTTGCTCTTCTCTCTCTCTCTCTCTCTCTCTCTCTCTCTCTTTCTCTCTCTCTCTTTCTCTCTCTCTCTTTCTCTCTCTCATTCTCTTTCACAAACACATACATATACATACAAACATAGATACATAACATGAACACACACACGCACACACACTTTCTCTATCTTTTTCTCTTTCTCTCTCTCACACACACACACACACACATCTCTTCCATTTATCTGTTCCTCTCTCTCTCTCTCTCTTTCTTTTACGTGTAAATATATTTGTAAATGTACATAAAGTTAGACACATTCGTTTCGAAAATGAATTCTGGCGTATTCTTGCAAAATGTTGTCTACGTTAAACGATGAACGGTGAACGCCGTCGGTAATGTTGATGCATGCAGATGAAAGAAAAACAATGAGAAATATGGTTAGATAGAAAGAAAGGATTCCGATGAAACGTCGATAGGCGTAAAGGTGAGAGATGGAGAAGATTGTAGTGCAGGAAGAAGAACAAGAAGAGTTAGTGTTGAGGGAACGGACGACATTCTTTGATGTCGAAGGCTCAACGTTTACCATCGTCACAAAGATTCCAACAACGTAGATATCCAGGTCGAGAAATATATTGTGAGCTCTAGAGAAAGGAAAAAGAAAAGAAGAACGGTGGAAAAGGGCGAGGAAACATGAGGGAAGCAAAAATATAAAGAAAAAAAAGGAGAGAGAAATGCATAAAAATATCCGCTTGAAAGACCTTACGAAATAGCTGCTCGTGATTTCCAATAAAAATGGAAGGAGTAAAAAGAGAGAGAGAGAGACAAAAGATAGGTAATAGCAATTCCACTCCTGTAAACATGCTATTCATGAAGAAAATTATTTCTCATTGCGAGATGTTACAGTAAATGGGAATAAGACATCAGCTAATTTTCTCTTTTGGTTCGTAGAAAATAAACATTTGATCTTCCTCGGGAGTATTTCACGGTTATACGAATCTTGATCCAACTGCTCAAGCTGTTAGTACTTCTTCGCTCAAGGCTTTAACTATGATGAAAACTCATTATACGTACACTTATGGCTGTACCGTTTGACATAGGTAAGAAAATCCTAAGGGACCGTAAACGCGATGATTACGATGTGCCGTTGCGACGGGCGTCGCGTTCCTCGTGAAACACAATTTACGCTTGTAATTTACTTAGAAAGTGCTGCAAAATTATTCGACAGAAATTGTCTTCGTGAATCGTCGGATATACATACATAAATACATACTTACTTATAACAAGAATAGATCTCATCTGATTTTTGCTCGTCGATTCTAACGTAACGAACGAATTAGATTTTATTCTTTCATTTCTGTTTTTTTTTTCTTTTTTTTTTTTTCTTTTTTCATATATTTCGAATGAACTTTTACGCTCTTCTTTATTGAATTCTCTATTCCACTTACAACCGGTGGTCTACTAGTTCGAACGTTACATTCGTTTCAGGAAACATTCGACGGACAGGGCATAATTTTTTTGCAAAAGCCAAAATTTTTTTCTCGTTATACAAACGAACTATCAAATTGCCCTGTTGAACGTAAAAACGAAATTCGCAGAGATAGGTTCAGAAGCAAAGTGACACTGAAAAAAAAAAAAAAAAAAAGGAAAAAAAAGAATAAAAAAAAGCAAAAAATAAAAAAAGAAACGAAAGAAAACAAAAAAAAAATACAAATTAAAGTGCGAAACTAAAGCAAACTTCTCTATATTCGCCTCGCCCTATATCACGGATTATTATGTTTCATTTTTTTTTTTTGGTTTTTTTTTCTTTTTTTTTTTTGGTTTTTTTTTGAAAAGTTAACATAGAAAAAAGAGAAAGAGAGAGAGAGAGAGAGAGAGAGAGATAGAATAAAAGTCGCGAGAATAAAGAAAAAGAAAAATAGAAAAAAAGAAAAGGCGAAAGAGGGTATGGCGGGGAACTATTAACGATCAAGCATGCGCGTGATTTTCCGGGAGTAGTGGTGGTTATAGTGCCTGGTGGTGGTGGACGAAGGATGAAGAAGGATGGTAGGGGTAACTCGCGCGTCGTTGATTCGTTCGTCCGAATAAAAAATGAGAAAATACGTCCGTAGGGCAATTAGAGCAGCAGGACGTCGCAGCGTCGGAAAAGGAGAAGAAAGAGGGAGAAAGAGAGAGAGAGAGAGAGGGAGAGAGAGAGAGGGAAAGAGAGAAAGAGAGATAGAAAGAGAAAATGGTGGAGAAGAGGAACCAAAGAGCGCTGAGGATGGGAGGGAATGAAAACGGTTAAAACACAGATTCGAGCATACTCCGGCAGGCATTCTGCAAACTTCACAAGCTTTTTCGGAGATCAAAGGGCCAACGGAATGCCGTCCGAAAGTGGGGCAACTGCCAAATCAAATATTATCGGAGAAAGAGAGAGAGAGAGAGAGAGTATTAACGAAAGGTCAGCGATCATGGGAGAGAGTTTCGTTACGAAAGTAATAGTAGTGGGATGACATTTGAAAAAGAAAAAAAGGAAAAAGGATAAATGAGACAAAAATCCAATTGATATTCGATATTATTATTAACATAATAATATCGTTCGTGAATATTTTAATAAGATTTAAACGATATCCATAAGAGAAGGATGTAATATCGGTCAACTGATTCACAAATCCACTTCTATGGGGGAGAGCAATGTACATATATCTCGGTCCGAAAAGTGGTTTTGGTGGTGGTGATCCTAGCGGTGAGAAATGTAATTAGCAATAAATTTTCGGGGTTATACGAGAGAGGGGAAAAGTGCAATATATATATATATATATATATATATATATATATATATATATATATATATATAGGTAAATAAATGTATACGATAGGTATATGTATATGTGTCTTACGTTCTAAACAGACCGAATGCTATTTCCCGTAGTTTTCAAATAACCGATTCTTCTGGTAGTATAAGGTGGTACGAAGAAAATCGTTGGAAAAAATAAATGGTTTGTGAGGGACATTAGCTATTATAGCAATTAAAATTTGCATAACAAGCGGTTCAATTAAAAGTAACGCCGGTTCGTGTATAAACATCCCTTTTTCAAAACGGATATGATTTCGAACAAAATGCTATATTACTTCCTTTTCCTTTTCTTTACCTATCTCTCTATCTCCTAGAAAGTTCAGAAAAATTTTATAGATTCTCAGAGCGCGTTATTCTTCTTCGACAGGACGGCGAACAATCGGATTATATTGTCAACGTTGACAAATTTAACGCAACATCAAAACGTAATTACTCGCGATGGAATTTTACGACCAATACGGCCCCTAAAATGTCACCGTTAATTTAACGTCAATATTAATCGAATAAATATGCTGAAAATTCCAAAGTGTCGGGAGTACGGCGTATAGGTATATAGCTGTGTACATATCTATGTATTATACATAAATACATAAATACATACATACATACATACATACATAAATATATGGACACATACATACATCCTCTTCCATTGCCCACGTACTATCTTCTCGTTTAATGAACGATATATTATAAACACAATGATTCGATTATTTTCACGAAATCATCCGTCAATATCATTTTTCGTCCTTTACAGATCCCCTGTCAGTTTACATCATCAATGTTAAAAGCGTAAGAAACGAAAGGTCCGAATGATCGTTCGCGAAAATAAATCCCGAGCTTTATCGATTTATTCGTTGGTACGGTGGTGCCGATGCTGCTACAGCAGGGAAAGAGTGGATGAAGAGAATGTGAGCGGTTGGGTGGTACGAGGTGGCAAAGGGGATGGGGGAGGGTAGATAGGAGGGAGGTTGGTAGAGAGGTCGGGGATGGGCGGAGAAGGGAGCACTAGTGATAAAAAATCGAGCACGATGGAATTCTTGCCCCGGGAGCGCCAGATATTCCTACGTAATACGTTATCCAGGAGAAAAAGGTAGAATATATCTATAGCACGCGCTCGTTGCTACTGGCCAGCCATGTGAGCTCACGCACGAGCACATTCCCTCCTACCTCTCTTTCATCCTCCTCCTCCTTCTCCACCCTTCCTGTTTCCCTCCCTCCACTCCACTCCTCCTGCCCTCACTCTCTCTCTCTCTCTCTCTCTCTCTCGCACGCGCGCGCGCCGGTATATAGTGTGTAGGACGAAAACTGCTGCCGGGCTTTTAAATTCTGCGCGATTCGAATTCATTTCGAACGCGGCCAAGCCGTTATCTATGCGTGTGGGGCTTGCGGTTCTCTCTGGACCCAGCGTGGTAATAACTCTAAACGAAAGAGGGAGAGAGAGACAGAAAGAGAAAAAAGAGAGAAAAAGAGAATGAGAGAGAGAGAGAGAGAGAGAGGGGATGAAAGAGAGAATGAGGGAATATAGTAGAGGAAACACAAAGAAGGACAAGGAGAGGCAACGGTCGAGAGGGTGGAAGTAGAGAACGCCTATGGCGACGGTAGCTTGGATAAGGTACAAAGGTACAAAGCCCCAGTAATATATTTTGGATTACCTCGGCCGGCCTATCTTCTCGCTTCTCTCTCTCTCTCTCTCTCTCTCTCTCTCTCTCTCTCTCTCTCTCTGTCCCTGTACCCTTTACTCCTCGTTAAAAATATTCGAGTATTCGTCTAACGAGGCCACGGACATACAATTATCTACCTATGTATAAATAAACGAAAATGTTCAGGTGAGAAAGTTAAGATATATATATATATATGTGGTAACCAAAAAATTCCCGTGAAATAGAAATATTTTCACATTTCTTATTTGAAATAACTCGATTTATTCGACTATAATAATAAAAACTTTTCAACTTGGTGAATTCTTCTTATTCAATTCTCGGATATTTGTCTAAGTTATTAGAGAGTGAGAGAATGAAAGAGAGAGAGAAAGAGAGAGAAAGAGAGAAAGAGAAAGAGAGAAAAAGATAGAATAAAAAAGAATGTCGTTTCTCTGTTTCGCGTTTGGGAAACTCGACGAAGCAAATATGAAAATCATCCGTTTCTCTTGGTACAATAGTTAATGAAAGAAAATACGATTATATACGAGTCCTCTCAAAAGTCGTTATCCTACGATCATAGCTCCGAGCGATAAAACGATATTTTGACATCGCGTTGACAACGAGAGATTGAATTATACGGGAACGAGAATCCGCAGGGATAAAAAGCTTATGTTTAAACTTATCCATAAAGAGATCAATGTGATACACGGATGGGTTTGAAAGGGAAACAATAGATTTAACGTATTCCACCCTTCGAAAGCTCTCTTCTGAAATTACGTTCGTCCAAACGCTTTATTCGTAATGCGATTATATGATATGGAACGTGTATTCTTAATGTAAGGCTGTTTTACTCTGAACGTTAATAGCTCAGCAATAATTGTTAAGCGTTAATTACACGTTAATAACGCCGTTCGCGTAATTACTTTCATTAAAGACGAATAACGATTACCACGGTAAATTGATCTTGTAAAACCAATATAAAAGTCGCAGTACAGGGTTATGCTCATCGGAGAGTGAACATGGAAGAAAAAAAGGAGAAAAAAAGAAGAAACTCGCTCAGAAGAAAAACGCTCGTCGCGAATAACTATTAAAATAGGAGAGAGAGCTTTAGTTCGGTGAGAAAAGTTTTTAACAAAATTTTCGTCCTTGAGCAGCGATCCTTGCATTAAAGATAGAGAAAAAGAAAGAGAGAGAAAAGGGGGAAAGGGTGAGAATACGAGAGACTTCGTCGTTTGAAATATGAGCTTAGTTTAAGAGTTCGACCTTACTCAACTTTTAATAAAGTATCCTTCGGTTAGAACGAGATAAGTTCTCGCAAAAGAAATTCAGAAAAGTGTTAGTACTCATCGCCTAAAGCGATTTATGTACACGTTGCCTTTTAAAAAAATAAAAAGAGAGAGAGAGAGAGAGAGAGAGAGAGAGAGAGAGTGAGAGAGAGAAAGAAACGTCTCATCACGAATTTATCTTCTCTCGAATTAACCCGTCAAAATCACGACGAATCGCGTAGTTCCGAGACGCGCGAATGGTAATGAACTCCGGATATGAAAGTTTAGCACGTTTCACGGGTAATTACCGTGGCAGGTTTCACGGTCTCTTCTCTATCTACATACGCGTACCTCATATACGCGCATACTTGTGTATATATAAATGTATGCGTACGCGCGTGTATGTATGTATATGCGTGTGTCTGTGTGTGTGTGTAGGTGGTTGGATGGATGTCTGTTACATGTGTATATAAACGCCACGTGTAATATACAAATAAACCCTTGCCGTCCCGCCAACGGCAGTTCGATCGTCAATGGCAGAACATTTGGCAACGATTTTCTTCCGCTTCGCGTAAAACGTATGAACCGCTATCGATCGATTCGATGCAAACATGTGTGTTCCTTTTTATCTTTTTCTCTCTTGTTCTTTTTTTTTTTTTCTTTTTTTTTTTTTTTTTTTTTGCAATTTCAGCTGAACACGAGAGATCGAAGTTCGTTCGAGAGGCGGGGGGGGGCGGGAGGGAAGGCCTCGTTCGTCAGATTGAGATAAAAACAAATTTCATTGCGAGCGCACTTTTACTACAGTTAAAATGAAAGATAAATTAAATAGATCAGGTGTTTTTTTATTTAGTAACAATAATAAGAACGATAGTAATAATAATAATAATAATAATAATAATTTGTCCATGAGTGGATTTTTATCGAAAGATTAAAGATAGTACGCAATGTGGCGACGCAGCCGCAGGAGTTATAATTTCACTTCGCGGCTATGCGAGAAAATGTGGTCGGAGAAAATCGGACAAAACCGAAACATACTCCCGCCATTGCATTACCAACACCACTAACACCATCGCCATCAGAAGCCAGTGAGACAGCCGGCCAGCCAGCCAGTCAGCCAACCAACCAACCAACCAACCAACTAACCAACCAACCAACCAACCAGTCAGCCAGTGAACCAGCCAGCTAGCCAGCCAGCCAGCCAGCCAGTCAGCCAGTCAGCCAGCCAAGCAGCTAACCAGCCAGTTGCCAACACTAGCACCAACATCGGATACGTCCTGATCCGGCCACGTCGGGTGCATCGGCTCAATACTCGGAACATTTCCCTCCGGATGCTCTACACCGCGGAACTTTTTTCTGCATTCGAGAGAAGCACTACAACGATTCCGTACTCGAGAGCTTGCACGCGTCCGGTGTACTTCCTATCTCTCTCTCTCTCTCTCTCTCTCTCTCTCTCTCTCTCTCTCTCTCTCTCTCTCTCTCTCTCTCTCTCTCTCTCTCTCTCTCTATCAATCTCTTTTTCCCTTTTCTACGTCCCATTTGCGATCTTCCTCTCTCATTCCACCCACGTACATTCTTTTCCGATTTTTCTTTTATCATTCTCCTTTCTTGTCTCTTTCTGCCCTCGAACCACCTAGACGACTCCCTTACGCGACGTGCCTACCACCGTAGTGGATTCTTTTGATGCACGTACGCGCATATTGTAGCCGCTTATGCTTGCAATAATTACCGTCTCTCTCTCTCTCTCTCTCTCTCTCTCTCTTTCTCTTTATTTCTCTCTATCTTTCTCTTACCACCATTATCGAAGAGAAAGAGAGAGAGAAAGAGAGGTGGTGGAATAAGGGAAGAGATCTTGAAAAGAAAGGAGAAAGCACGACGATATAAACGTACGCGTTCTTTCTTTTTTCCTGTATGAAAGAGAATCCAAACGAGCAAAGTAGCGAGACAATGAGAACTGGAGTTATTAAAAAGTACGGAATCAATGTACGAATAAAGTTCAAGCCCAAGGATCTCATAGAAGATGGTATCATTCTTCTTTTCTAATGAGACATATTTTTCTTTTCTATGGATATATAAGAGTACGTATGCATATAAATTGAAACTAAGTAAGCGAGTTCATATCAATCTTCTTTGCCGCTTTTGTTTCTTCCCATTTTTAATATTTCCATATATTTTTGCCGTCACAAACGTACGAAACGAATAAAAAACATATACGTACATTCGTACAATCTCAACATTTTTATAAATATTATATACAAGAAAGGAAAAGGAAAGAAATAAAACAAGATGGATAAGATTTAATCAATAGATAAATCTCTTTCGTCTATAAATGAAAACACAAAAATATTTATTATCTTTGTATTTAACGTAAAAAAAATTTAGATTATAAAATAGAATTATCCCCAGATCGTGATGTGACTAATCGTGTTTACATTTTATCTGTTATCTCTGCGTGATATTATTTTGTTTATCAGAGTACATTCCCTTCGCAATGCTTGATCACGCGCTTTCTTCGTGAAAGCCTTTGGACGTGTCGTTGGCTGATTACGTAACGAAACAAAGAGAAGATCTGATTCTCTTCGTTGGTCCGATAGCAGGGCAGAATTCTAAAAGCGGCGAGAGCGAACGGACGCATCCGATATTGTTAAATCCCTCGTTAAAATAGATAAATATTATATCCGGAATAAATAGCGTATATATTCTTTGACCATTAAAAAGGAAAAGTGGCTTTATTAAAATTAAACCCGTAATCCTATGACTACACTTATATGTCATAATCGAAAAAATTTTATAATATAAATAATTTACCATATTATAAAAACTTGTTTTACCATTTTAAGCAAACAGACTCGATTGCCCGACTTTAACGTAAGTCCGACTAATGTTTATTTCGCATGAGTGGAAAGAAATTGGTCATTGATAAGGTCTCGGGATAGTCGTAAAGTTCAATTTGTAAAGAAGTGAATGAAAGAGGGAGAAAGAGAAAGAGAGAAAGATGGATACAGAGAAAGAGAGAGAGAGAGAAAGAGAGAGGCACAAGCTATTCCTTGCTTGAAAGTTTTTAAGCTCATTTTCAGGGATTTCCATCTTCCCTCTCCTCTCATTTTACTACTTATACTCGACGGTCGTTAACCGACGTACAGCTACCGAAATCGTAAAAAGCAGCCTCTTGTGAATCAGAGGCGAGTCAGCGTACGTCTATCATTTCTCTTTCTTTCTCTTTCTCTCTCTCTCTCTCTCTCTCTTCCTCTCTCTCTTTGCTCTTTCGTTCCACTCCGAGTATACTACACGTAAAAAGATATCTAACGATGGACGTGTGTAAAGGTAAAGCTCGGCTCTCTCACATCAAACTTCGTCGTTCGTTCGTTCGCTCAGGCGCGCGCGCGCGCACCCGTTAACACACACAGACACACACAGAGAAAGAGAGAAATACAACACACATACGTACGTACATACATGCTTCCGAATATTTTCGTCGGAAGCATAGTCTTTGTTATCGTCTACCCGAGACTCATCAAATTGCTGCCGTATTTTATGCTGTCCTTCCCCTCATTCCTTCTCCCCCGCCGTACCTCCCAACCCATCGCTCTTTATCTTTCTCTCTGTCTAAGTACCACGTATTCTTCCGCGATCTTCAAAAGATCCGTATAAGCTTCGCGTCCATGACCGAGCAGCTTTGCAGTTGGGTAATCCGGCGGAGAATTCACGAAATTCCACTTTCTTTCTCGGAAACTCTCTCGATATGGTCCTATCGTTACTATTACATTCGTTATAAAAAATAAAAAAAAAAAAAATAATAATAATAATAAAAAGAAAAAGAAAAAGGAAAAAGAAGAAAAAATGTCACCCCTACAATTCCATCTCCCTCTCACTCGCTCCCTATTCCCATGTCGGTATAATTTTACGAACACGCACTGTGCTATGAAAGAGAAACGTTCGGTTTGAAATAGAAAGAAAAATAAAAAAAAAAAAAAATATATATATATATATATATATATATATATATATATATACGTGAATTTGTTTCTCCACCAATGGTTTTGAATCCCATTGACTTTTCTTTTTTCGCTAGCGGTTGTAACTCCGACGAGTGAAAAAAGAAAAAAGAGGAAGAAAAAAATATAACAGGTATCTTTTCTCTTTAACTCCTCGTTAGAATAAAACGGCGTATCTTACAAAAGAAGGATCGTATTTTCTTTCCTTACGTATTATTTTCTTTCTCTCTCTCTCTCTCTCTCCTCTCTCTCTCTCTCTCTCTCTCTCTCTCTCTCTCCATCTCTCTGTCTCTCGTACTTTCTCGTATTTTCACGGTCTCCTAGTACTTAGGGAAAAATCTCTTTCACGCCAGTACCAATGGTTAAAAGAAAAACTAGGAGAGGAAGAAAAAGAAAAAATAAAGGTAGGAAGGAAGAAAGTAAAGAAAAAAAGGAATAGATATACATAGAGTCCGTGGGTTGTGGCGATCGGGGTTTGAGGGTAGATGGGTTGGGATTGGGGTTGGCTGGAAGGGTGATGGGAAGAAGAACGGCTCGAAAAATATATGTATTTCTACAAACTTCTCCCCCTTTAGATAGAAAAAGAAAAGAAGACCGTTTGGAAGAGAAGTAGGAAAGGAAGAAGTAACGTACATACATAGCCGTAGGCGGAATGGCGGAGGAGGAAAAGGTATCCTCGTCGAAATTTTCAGGCGAAAACTTTCCGCGGCGATTGTACGATGCAGCAGACTCCTCTTTCTGTCCGGCGCGGAAGAAGGGCGGACGAGAAAGATGAGGCACGAGATGAAAGGACGAGGAACCGGCCGGGTGATGGAGACGTAGGAGGAGGAGGAGGAGCAGAAGAAGGTGGAGAGGTGGAGATAGAGGTAGAGGTAGAGGTGGAGATAGAGGTGGAGGAAGAGGTGGTGCACAGAGACAGAGAGAGAGAGAGAGAGAGAGAGAGAGAGAGAGAGAGAGAATAGAGAAAGAAGAGAGAGAGGAAAGGGATAGGAGAATAGCAGGTAGGAGAATACCCTACCCTGAGAGGGTAGAAGGTTGTTGGTGAGCGAGTCAAAGAGGCGTACATAAAGCGAGCAGCGTCTACACTAAAGAAAGAGGTAGAGAAGAGGGGAGTGGGTGGGTAAGAGTGCTGAGAGAGAAAGAGAGAGAGAGAGAGAGAGAGAGAGCTACCAACGTTGGAATTACTTCGTCCAGGGTGCTTTCGAGATTACCGCTAAATTTTTCGTCGTTTGTCAGTTTCCCCGACGTTCGCTTCCAAGCTAGGGCGGTAATTTACGAGACACCCTAGAAGCGTTGCCGCCCTTTCACGAGCCGATACTTTAAAGTCGGTAGAAAGGAACAAACCCTCCCGTATTAGTTTTCTTTTCATCGCTCGAGTTTTATCTCCAAGGGAAATAGGCGTAAGGGCCAGTCGGAAAAAAAAAGAGAAATGGAGGAAGACAATAATGAAAAAAGAAAGAAAGAGAGAGAGAGAGAGAGAAAGAGAAGAAAGGATAAAAGGAAAAAAGAAATCAAAAATATTTTCTTTTGTTTCTGTTCATCCTGAAAGGTAAATCGATCTTGAAAAACATCTAACACTAACGATACATTTCGTTATTGAAGATATTTCTAAGGAAATAACTATCTACTTACTTATGTATTTTCACGATTAAACTTCTCAATTTATGTAGACGGGTCGTTTTAGCGCATTAAGGTGCGTCATAAATTAAAGAACCCTAATCAGGTACATGGAAGGAAACCAGCTGGATATGAGGCTACTCTTCGCGTTATTCCAAGAGATTTCGTAAACCCTCCCAAAGAGGGAGTCGTGTAAAAGAAGCGTAAACTCGCGAGGATATCTTAGAAGAAACAGTACCGAAGACTAAGCTCCTCTTTTTTTTGTTCCGCCCTCTCATTCCTTTCGACGATAATAAATTTCCTCGCAAATAGCCAAGCTTCTAGTGTACGCTAGGTAAACGATATTATGTTTCACCATGGAAGGAAACGTGCTTGGTTGTTGGTACGTTGCGCATTTCAGCGTATGTAGTACGTTTGCACTTGCACGCGCGCGCGCACGCACTTTGTCTGCATCGCGAATTTTATTACGACCTTACCGTTAGCTACAGTTTTCCACCGTGTATGCGAATGTCGCGAACTGACGGTTTTTTCAAATACGAATACATGCGTATATATCTATCTATACACCTATGCACTTATGTATGTATACGAGTATATATATATATATATATGTACATATATATATATACACACATATATATGTATGTATGTCCCGTACGTAACGTATGCGCGAACGCGTCTCCAGAATGCAGGCAAACTTGTGCGTTCTTGAATAATTCATGGCCTTCTATATACGCATATATATATATATATATATATATATGCCTATGTATGTATGTATCACGTTTATACGTGAGACAACGATTTGAACGATTTCTATTTCTTTTCTTTTCTTTTCTCTTTCATTCTTTCTTTCTTTTTTTCTTTTTTTCTTTCTTTCTTTCTTCCATCCTTCCTTTTTTCCCTCTTCACTATATCTCTATTCTCCTTCATTTTTCTCGTTTTTTGATACGTATTCATAAAAAAAAGACGGTAACTAATGACGCTCATACTCTCTCTCTTTCTCTCTCTCTCTCTCTCTCCCCACCCCTTCTCTCTTTCTCTTGAGTCGAACCTAACGTTTGATACAAAGAAAATTTGCAATTTAAATTTGCAATTATGACGTAAAGAGCATGGGACACTAATAGTCTCCGCAAGAAGAACTTTTAATTCCTCTCTGATCGGTGAGTAAAGCAATTTCCTGGTTCCTGTGATCTCGCCCACATACGATGCCACTCTGCGTGTGTTCGATGTGCGATTTAAAAGTCGATCCGGATGTCGTGAAGTGTAGGCGAAGCGTATCGGTTTGAATGAAAACGGTCTGACGACGAGTGATATCGACCTATCGAGTTATTCCACTTTTCGAATCGATCGTGTCGAGTAGTACGAACGTACCGTACGAACATACAAGTGGGATAAAGTTCGAGTGGGAACAACAATAAACGGTGAAGAAAGTGTAGACAGAATGAACGGTGAAGTAAGGATGAGCTTCGTCGTAGAATGAACTACTACTTCTCTATACTGCTTATAAGTTAATACTTGTATCGAGATGGAGTTTGAGTATCGAAAAGATTTTAGAATGTTCAAGTGATCGAAGGCAAAGTGAGAGAAAAGAGGAAAAAAAAAGAAAGGAAAAAGGGAGAGAGAGAGAGAGAGAGAGAGAGATAGAGACGCGAAGTAAGAAGAAACAATAAACTTTGCTTCTCGGTGAAATTTAATTTTGATACATACCTTTGGTAAAAAAGTACGAAGTATTTTACAGTTAGGTAGCTAGGTAGCCGCTCGGATAGTAACGAAAGAAACAAGAAAGAAAAAAGATACGTCGTCGGAAGTTGCTAAAGTTGCAAAGGTACCATCCCCTTATCTTCCACGCGATCCCTTCTCACCCTTTTCTCCATTGCTTCCATACTCTCGAGGTACATGAGACTAACACCACTTCAGGAGAGTTCACTCGCTGTCCTCTTACTCGATGGATTTTCTCCGTCCACCCGAAGTGTATACCTTCGTGTAGTTCGAAACTGCCTGCGGAATTTAGATTGCGTCATTAGGGAAACGCGGAAGCACTTGGCCGCGGATTCCGACTTTGATTGGGAAGCGGCAAACGATTTACATATTGTTTTCCTGCAGCGCCGTTGCCCCATTATCGTTACGTCAATGAAATTCGAACTTTCCTTGAATCGTGTTCTCTACCTTTCTCTCTTCTTCTCTTTGTTTATCTTCATCATCTCCTTCAGAGAGAAATTCCACCCTCGATTGCGTTTCCACCTACTACAAGAGTTTTAACGAAGAGTCTGGAATTCGCATAGGAACGTGAATGAAACGCATTGAAAGAGAGACAGAATATGTATGCGCGCGCGCACGCGCATGTGTGTGTGTGTGTGTGTGTGTGTGTAAGAAAGAGAGAAAAGGAAGGAGAGGATGCAAGAAGAGACGATCATTTCCATGGCTCGCACGATTTCCCAACAAAATTCAACTGTATTTTCGATCTACAGAAATTCTGTCGCAGTACTTCAACCGAAACGCTATATCCACATATTCATTTTTTCTTTCTTCGGCTCCGATGACATCGATCCTATCGAATTACGGAGAAATTATAATGTTAAATAAACGAGTACGATCTGTACACAGTATTATAGACCGAATTATATATAAATATATATATATATATATATATATATATATATTTATTATATTATCTAGCTACGAGTATCGACGATATTCGTCTATCATTCCATTTTGGTTTGCTTTCGGGTTGATTTTTCTTCTGTTTTTCTTCACAAGCGAGGAAATTCATTTCCTCTGCGAAATCCTAACAACGAAGTTCGATTTGTTCTTTTATCTTTGTCGCTACTTCTTTCAGTAACTTTAAAACAAAAAAAAAACATATATATATATATATATATATATATATATATAACGCAAAAATAAATGATATAAATATATAACAATCGGAAGAAGAGAATTGAAAAATTGGCGACTTAAGGAATTAAAATGTATATATCATTTTAAGATGTATGAATGGAAATTTATACATTGTCATTATTTATAGATTAGATAGCGGACTTTTTAAATGTAATTTAGGAATTTTAATTTAATACGTATAAAATTTGTAATCGATTATAAAGTCGATACCATCTTGAGAAACAATTTACAATAGTAAACAGCACATATACATCATCTTGTCGAATTTATTTCGATTTTCAATTTTCATGCTATGATCTATGAACATGAGCGAGCTATCCGAAACCGAGATATCGCGTGACCAATCCTTATTCCTTTCGTCCAAAATGGAATTTCTAAGAGAATTCATGAAAGATGAAGCGAAAGCAATATAAGCGTAATTTCCAATGGCGCATGTTGTGAGAAACTTCGCACTTTTGTTACCCTAAGATCCTCAACTGAATTATTTTGTCTCGACAGTTTCTTCTTCGTGACGAGAATACTATCTGAATTCTGGTTTCTCTTCTATATGTGAGTTTGTGTTGTACGAATGGATAAGGGATGATCGCGTGTCGCGTGTTTATGGGTCCAGAAAGAGAAAGAGAAGTAGAGACAGAGACAAGAACATAAGCAGAGACGGAGAAAGAGATAGAGATAGTGAGAGAGAGAGAGAGAGAGAGAGGAGAGAGAGAGAGAGAGAGGGTGGAAATGATAAGCGCCTCTGATAAGGGATGGTGGAAACGCCTTGTTCCAAGCGAATGTAACGTTGGTTGCAGTTACCCAGGCGCCTTATTACCAAGGGTCGACGTCGTTAAACCGAGACTATCGCACTGGGCCATCTACACTGACAGCATTTATACACGCTCATACATCTTACGTCCCCAGCAGAAAGGCGTTGCCGATTTTCCATATCACATCGCGATAATCTCATGCTCGCACTTGATAAAAATCTTTCCCATTCCTTTTCGTTTATTGAACCATTCAAAAAGAAAAAAAAAATAAAACGAATGTCATCTTATTTGCTATTTATCCTAAATAGGATCTATTATAACACGCATTTCAACATTAAATACTCCTTTCATAACGTAACATTGAATGAACGAAATAAAAGTATATCAAATTAAATTGACGTCGATTTTTTCACGTATAAAAGTAATAATAATCTTTATGAAAGAAAATTATACCTCTGTTCGAAAGTTAATTAAATTTATTAAAAAGGACAATCTTAAAATGTTATGACAGAGAGGAAGAGCAATTACAACAATCGGCTTTCTCCTTGACGCATTTCTCTATAGACCAATATCGCGTGTCCAATAACGTAGAGACGGGGGAGTGAGCCTGAGGTTCTCGAGTAACGCAGACGGCGCTCTATTCGTAACCGAGACGACAGCGCGCTTCGATAGCTCGCACCTGCGACCCATTACCCTATGAATTACATCGTACGAAGACCTGGTAGAGAGAGAGAGAGAGAGAGAGAGAGAGAGAGAGAGAGAAGCACCTTGCAATTCGCCGTAGCCCGAAGTAGTAACACGGGCGATTGGCTTGCGAATTCGCCATCCCTTCGAGGAGAAACCCGAGAAGGAGGATGAGCGTCACGTTAGGTGTGCCTGGAGTCTCGAGATAAGCGACTATGCAGGTGCTGGGTAATGTCGAGGAGTAAGAGCTAGTACGCGCGCGTGTATGTATGTTTATATATGTGTATACGTGACATGTGTGTGTGTGTGTGTGTGTGTTTGTAAGAGAGAGGAAGAGGAAGAGAAAGAATAGAGGTGGAAGCTGACAGATTCGAAAGCTCGATGGTGTACGTTGCTTCCTGTTCCTCGAAGGCAATGACCAATCCTCGAGTACATACTATTCAAGGACACGAAAAAAAAACACTCTTTTCATAGTTGAATTCCAAACACGATTCTTCGCTTGGTTTACCCGTTTCTTCGTTCACACGGTGTTTCGCGATGTAGATAAGCAATAATCGCTCGCACGATCTTTAGATTGAAAAAGTACGTTGAACCGAGAATAGACCAGATATATAGGAAACGTTTGTATTTGAATATATATATGCGAAACAAAGTTTGTAGACAATGTTGCTTTCTAGTATATAACGTAGAAACTATTGTAAAATAATATACACCGTATAGAGTATATAGAAAAGAAAGAGAGCGAGAGAGAGAGAGAGAGAGAGAGAGAGTTGATAAAATTAAGATAGTGATATTATGTTCGTAGTTCAACAAAGGTGACCTATATTTTCATTATTCATACAAAAGTACCTTTGTGAACTTATACGTATAGAACAGATCCTTTGTGTCTTTACCGAGAAAAGAGAGAGAGAGAGAGAAACAGAGATGAGATAATTAATACGCTTGAAATATTCTGTTAAATTGCAAGTCGTGTATGAAAATATTAGATACGTGTAAAAATAAAAACTAAAAAAAAAAACGTCTTTAATAACGAGCACGCTTTGGAAATATCGTATTTGCGAATTCATTAATGTCCAGTATCAATGAGAGATAAAAAATGTTACGAGCTTCTATATCCGCGATAGACTTTGATTAGAAACTACTGGGAAATTAACAAAGACCTCGTAAAATCGTTCGAACGTGATATTCGTTATTTAATACAAATGAAAATGAAATTGAAACGTTCGATTGACCACGTTCGAGTTTGATCGGCACGTAAGAAATTGAATTTTCAAAGGCATCGTGTTTAAATTTACCAAGGATAAATTTCATGTGAAAGTGTCCTCCGTGAAAGAACCTCGATTGATATACCTTACTATCTACAAGCTCAAAGCTCAAGCTACGCCTGAAGCCGGAAGATAAGAATGAGAGTAAAGGAATGATGGTGATACAGGAAGAATTTCAAGCACGATATAAAACACTGGAATTACATTTTCTATTTGGAGAACACGTCACGACGAACCATATGTACTCTCTAGTTAGATACTCGAAGGAAACGCAAATTGGTTATATAAAATGGGGACTCGTAACGATCGTAAACTTTTCGCAAACGATCGAGATTCTCGTGATATCGACCGATATCGTTCGACTTGTTTTACCTCGAAACGAACTTATAAACGTGTGTGTATATATGTATACGTACGTACGTATATAGAAGTGTAAGTTATACGAACGTATCGAAGAACTTTGGGGTTCGAAGGTGAGGCTTCTTTTTTTTAGAATTTACTTACCTTCGGGGCAAGAGTAGATAGCTATGAGAACGAAAGAAGTAAAATAAAGATGACGACGACTACGACGACTACGACGACGACGACGACTACGACGACTACGACGACTACGACGACGACGACTACGACGACGACGACGACGACGACGACGACTACGACGACGACGACGATGTTGCCCGAGAAAGGACATAAGACACGTCGGTGAAATGGATGGAATAGAGAGGAGGTAAAGAGAGATGATGGTGAAGAAAGAAAAGGAAAAGGAGGAAGATGAGGAGTAAGAGAAGAAGAAGGAGGAGGAGGAAGCATCAGTAAAGAAGAGAAAGGTAGGATGAGAAACGGTAGACAAGGTCCCTTGGGAAATCATCGGTGTCCTCTCCCGTCCTTTCTCCTTGGTCCACCTTCTCTCCCCGTTTTCTTCCTCGTCGAAAAGGATCCCTTCTATATAATATCTTACGACAAGCACCATCGAGTTGAAGCTTTCTTGGACCGTCGAACGCCATAAAGCGTAAACTCCAAGGTAATCCGTCCATCGTCAGCAAGTAGATAGAAACAGGAAAGAGAGTGGCTGCCTGATCTAAGACGGAAAAGTGATCTATGTCTAGTTTGTTGATTATCGGATCGAAGCGAAACGAAAACCGGTTTTATTTCCTGCATCATGAATCTTGAACAAAAACTCTCTCTCTCTCTCTCTCTCTATCTCCCTTTCTCTCTTTCTCTTTTTCTCTCTCACTCTATTTCTTCCTTACGATGTTGAATAACGACGGAAGAGAAACTAAAGAGCGTTGTACATTTTTAACTCGGATTTCTTTCAACATAGAGATCATTATAAACGGATAACGAGGTACATGAGGTTAATGAGGAGTAAGACGATATTCGATGTGATAATATTGAACTTACACGTAGATACCAATTATTAGACGAAAAGCTTCGATATAATTGACGGAAAATTATGTTAAATGAAAAAAGAAAAAGAAAAAAAGAAAGAAAGAAATGAAAAAAGACGAGAAAATAAAATAAAATTTGAGAAAAAAATCTTCTCGATCGGTATAAAGTAATTATCATAATTCTATCATTCTATCATTCGTTTATTCAAATCGAAGAAGAATTCTAGATTCTCGCGAATAAAATGTAAAGAAGAAAAGACGTATCCTTCGTATGTGTTAGTGTAAAGTGAAAGAGAGAGAGAGAGAGAGAGAGAGAAAGAGAGAGAGAGAGAGAGAGAAAGAAAGAGAGAGAAAGAAGCAAAAAAAATACAATTCGAAGTATAATATAAAAGAAAGAAATAGAAAGAGATAGGAGGGACGACCTTTTGAAATTAGGTCGTGTGCCGGGCAACACGAGTGACGAGACGGAGAGTATTCGGCAGGAATTCAACCCCATTCGAGAGCTTGAGGGGTGGTAGATTTGGGATGCAACGTTTCTCTCTGTTCTCCTATCAGATGTGTTCTCTCTCTCTCTCTCTCTCTCCCTCTCTCTCTCTCTCTCTCACATACACACACAGGCACACACATATACATACATTCACGCAATTCGTGCATCCATTTTCTATCTCTTTCTCTCTCTATCTATCTATGTGTGTATCTATCTTTCCTTCTCTATCGACTAATCCTCTCTCTCTCTCTCTCTCTTTCTCACTCTCTCTCTCTCTATCTGTCTGTCTCGCTCTCTCTTATTATCTCCTCTTTATCCTCTCTTTCTGTTCCTCTTTGACGAGGGCGCGTAGCGGACACTGTACAGGACGACAAAAGGCAATCGAGGCCAATGGGCTAGTGGCGCGTACGTCGAACATTTGATTGACGTTGAAGGTGTGCCGCGGCACATTGATTGCGCTCATTGTTCCACGCGTACAGATAGCCTTGCACCTGCAGACCGACCGATCTACCAACTTCAATTTTTTTCTCTCTCTCTCTCTCTCTCTCTCTCTCTCTCTCTCTGTCCCCCTTTCTTTCTTTCTCTCTCTCTTTTCCTCTCTTTCTCTTCCTCTCTTTCTCTTCCTCTCTTTCTCTCTCTCTCTTTCTCTCTCTCTCTTTCTCTCTCTCTTTCTCTCTCTCTCTCTCTCTCTCTCTTCCTCTCTTTCTCTTCCTCTCTTTCTCTCACTCTCTCTCTTCCATTCTTTCGTTCTTGCTCGGTACCATAAATCGTTAACGTGCCTTGATGGAGATGACCTTTCGTAAACGATTTCGTATCTGCAGACAAAAGACATGCAAATTGTTAGGTCGAGGACAAAAAGATAGGAAAGAATTATAGAAAAAAAAAAAAAGAAAAAAAGAAACGAAAAGAAAAGAAAAAGAAAGAGAAAAAAGCGAGAACAATCTGCTTTCCCAAAAAAACTGGATTCCTAGTTTACTTGTTTTTGTTCTTATGTACGTATATGTATTCTCTGTCTCTGTCTCTCTCTCTCTCTCTCTCTCTCTCTCTCTCTCTCTTTTTCTTTCTCTGAAAGAACGTAATAATAAAGCGAAATACACAAATATGCGTTATCGTTTAGTCGAACGGTATGCAACTCGAAAAAGAGGACAATGGGGACTAGATGCAACACGAAGAAATGAAATGGGTTCCAACAAAAGCAATAGAAAAATTGTAGACAAAATGGGATACGTAAAAGAAGTGGAAGAAGGGTAGTTTAATACGTAGAAAGGTAGAAAGGAAAAAATTTAAATTGCTTCTTAAAGAATATATTATTTTAAAGGGAACGCGAAATTGCAAAGAAATATACGAAACATACATTCGTTAACGAATAAAAACATAGTTTTCATGGTACGCCTTCCAATCTAAAGATGCAATATCGTTTCCTTCCATTTTATTCGAATTCTTTATCGCGTTACGTGGAATAATATCCTAGAATGAAGGCTCGTTTTGTGGTATTCGCGTCTTGGATTTATTAGATTCTAGATAACCATTGGAACAACAAGAAAAGACACTTCAGCGTATCGATTCGAATTTGTTCACACGTATCGTTCCAATAATTCGAACATTTTTCTTCGATCGTTTCGTGGGCAATATGTTCTTCTCTTTTTTTTTCTTTTTTTTCTTAACGTCAACGATAAATCTAATCGCTAAAAATACTTTCCTCATTTTCTCGTACAAAGAATAAAAAGACTTAACGTGCATCTCGAAACGTTTCGTGGACATTTCCATCGATAAAAATAGAAAAAAAATGGAAGAGCGAGAAAGAGACAGAGTGACAAAAAGAGAGAGAGAGAGAGAGAGAGAGAGAGAGAGAAAGAGGACGATCTTATGAGTTTCCACGAGAATGCACTTTCCCGGCGGATGGAAGATAAAACGTTTATTCTTGAAACAGTGGACACAGCTGGAGGCATCGCGCTAGAGATACGACTACCAGACTCCGAGAGTTTTAAGCCAGTAAAGGAACGTAAGAAACAATGAGAAAGAATGGAAAGAGAAAGATAGAAGAAAGAGAGAGAGAGAGAAGATGGGAAAGTCTAACGCAGCCCGAAGAAAAGCGCCTTTTTGTCTCGAAAACTCGGCTCAGGCTTTCAGAGCGCTTTAAAATGGCACGGAGGTTATGCTACGAAGCACTCGCGATGCGTTGCGAAAACTGTATGAAGCTAGAGGATAGGAGAGGCAAGAAAAGAAAGAAGAGAAATGGTAAAAGAGAGAGAGAGAGAGAGAGAGAGAAAAAGAGGACAAGGGATGGAACTGTAAGTTCGCCTTAACAGCGAGAAGGATGAAAATGGAGGAAGAGGTTGAAAGTTTCTCTCATATTTCCAACAATCACTCGTCCACCATCACCCTCCTTTTGCCATACTCATTCCCCTTATCACCCCTAACTCCACCTGGTCCCACCCCTCCTCTCCCATTATCCTTACCACTCTTCCCTTCGCCGACTTTCTCCATTCGAGAAATTGAAATGACCAACGAGTCTCACCGAGATCGACACTTTCGTAGAAAGGATGTTCACGATTTTTATCGATGTCGATGTAACAAATAAAATGGGACAACTGAAAATAGATAGATGATAGTTGTACTTGAAAAGTAGAAGGTCTTTCGAACTAGAACGAAAAGACGAATCGGACTGGTCTCTGATTTCGTTTATACGAATAATATTTTATATTACACGTCATTCTTGGATAAAAATCAAACGAGATGAAAATATTTCAAAAAGAACTAGTCGATTTTGATTGTATGTTACCTTCTCTATCTCGGGGAAAGAAATTTTTCGAAATAAATCGTGAGAAAATCATAGGAAAGTTCTTCGTATGAAATCGAAATACGTAGTCTTTCTTTGTCAAGAAAAACTTGAATAATTTTTCCGCGAGCACGACTGACTTTTCGAAGGTTCTTCGAAACTTTCACATGGCACTCGTCGTATAACCGTGAGATTATTCGTTCGACAGTTTCGAAAACGTCCTTCGAGGCAGTTCCGAAGCGCTATAACAGGATGGCCATAACGAAACTTTTCCCCCAACTTGTTGCCCGTCGCGTTGAAACTTTCGGAGGACGAAGGTGCACCCTGTAAAATTGGTCATGTTCCTACACGAGTAGTTTTTAAGAAGCAGCTTTCGCTCCCTCTTAGTAGACAGCTAAACAACTTTCTCAACTTGTTGCCCGCAGCTACGTCGTGCGTCACCAACGCGATGAGAGTATCCTACGAGGACTCGTAAAATCGTTTCCCTTTCCTAACGGGACTTTTTTCCCCTCCCTCCACATCCCACGTCCCCCTTCCCGCTCCTATTCGATCGCAACTTCTCTACGAACTTACAGACTCTACTATCTCTTTATTCAAGTCTAGTACTCGTTTCTAAAGCCTTCGTGTAATATCAAATAAATCGATTTTTCGTTAGATAAAAAATTCAACTTAATTTTAACGTCGATGAGAAAAGTGAAAATAACGTTTTGGGTTAATAGACGAGTGACCCTGAAATCGCGATACCGATGATTCGATTAAGTATGCCCATCAAGCGCCATTACGTCGAACGAGATTTAATAAACCTCGAATGTACCGAAGGCGACGAGATCTACGTAACGAAAGTTTCTAAAAGCTTTAGCTACGCGAATGCCCCGAGAGCCATGAATGTTTTACTCCGAGCGTGGAATGCTGTCGTTCGATTCGTACGAGCATGGAAGTCAAATTCCTTTACCGAGTCGAATTTCGATCGAAAAGGATGAGTATATGCACAACACATACCAACACACGTGTCCTTAATCGTTAGTTATTGAAATATAAGACTACAAAGTTATATTGAGACGATAAGACTTTTCTCCTTACTTAGCTCCCTCTCTCTCTCTCTCTCTCTCTCTCTCTCTCTCCATTTTCATATATCTTCCTTTATCTTCATTGTAAGAGGACAACGAGGCTATACGCCAAGCGACAAGCTGATCTCCTTAAACTTTAAACTCGCAGCCCTCCGGAGAGATCTCTCGACTCGAGACCATCCACGGAGATGAGGTGAATATTTTAGGTGACTCGAGTGTCCTCTGAAACACGCCGACGAAACTATTCGCTGCTGCGCCCGACATGACAGTCCAAATTTATGTTTAACCGATCCGAATAAATTACAATTCTTCGAAGCAGAAAATATAAGCCAAAGGGAAGTTCCATCTCGTTATCGTTGCTCGATTCGATGAACGGTGCAGAATACAAAAAATACCCATGAAAAAAAGAAAAAGAAAAAGAAAAAGAAAATTAGAAAAGAATAAATGAAAAAGAAAAAGGAATTATCCCGATAAAATATTAAATATTGTATAATTCGTATTAAGTAAGTACAGAAGACGATCTACTATAATATTTTACGTACAATTCCTCGAAGAAAAGAATTTTGATGATATTGAAAAAAATCCCTCAGTTAAAATTCCTTCTACGATAAGTAAGGCAAAAGTATTATTAAAGTGATGAAAAGGAAAATCGCGAGGGAGGGACGGTTAAGATACGTTCCATCGTTCGAATCAAATAATTGCCATTTTGATCGAGAAAGCAAACAGAAGTAACTCACTTTGAATCTAAGAAAGACGCATGAACGATCCGGGAAGAGTCCACCAACCATAGTTGTGAAAGTGTAAGAGGCTTTTATTCGGTCAGATTTACTCTGCTCCACCCTTATTCTTTCCCCCTTTGGAATATGCCCTTCCTCATCCGTTCTTTTACTCCCTCTCTTTACTCCGGGACTCTGCAAATTCAATCTTACCAGCGACCTCTAGCCGCCTACACAGTTTGTTCCGCCTATTGATTCCGGCTTCGCATGCGGAGGGGCTAACTTACGCTGGACCCTTCTCTCTCTCTCTCTCTCTCTCTCTCTCTGTGTGTGTGTGTGTGTCTGTCTCTCTTTCTCTCTCTACCTACCTACTTATTATCTTTGCCTCGTACAACGAATTTCCTTGATGATGATAAACCCACATAAAGTATACATTTTAATGGCAAATTTCGACAAAAGATCAAAAAAAAAAAAAAAAAATAAAGGAAAATAAAAAGAAAACTTCGTAATATAAACCCAATTACAAACCCAATATCATTTTCCGTGTCGATGCGAAGTTACATTTGTAAAGTAGAAAGATCAATGTCTTCGATATCTTCTTTCATTATGACAGCACGACATCCGAATATCGTCAGTTCAAAGTTCCTGTTCTACTAGAGACGCAAAAGTGTATCCTACGGGGGGACATATTTTACCAGGAATTCTAGATAGCTCTCGAGAATGACTCGCCCCATTCGAGAAATTGCACGAATATAAATCACATGGTAGAAAGGTAGTAGCGAATGTCTGGATGTAGCTGCACGTAAACGATAATCCATGCGCAATGTGATTAATAATAATTTGCTGGTCGGCATAAGCGGAACCGATTAGTCGGCTTAGCCGAGCGTTATGGTAATTGGAAGCCATTACCCATAGAGTATTCTCTCTCTCTCTCTCTCTCTCTCTTTCTCCCATTCTCTCTCTCTCTCTCTCTCTCTCTCTTTCTCTCTCTCTCTCTATCTATCTATCTATCTATCTCTAGCACTTTCTCTTCCTCTTATACCAAAGAAAGCCTTGAAATTTCTATACCCTTTCTATATCCTATAATCTCTACCTTTTTCTCTATAAAATTTTATCCATTCATCTACGTCCGTTATCAATTCCCACTATTGTTGGTCACTTGGAATGTCTAAAAACGATCGTCCATTCGGGATTCACTATCGACCTCTGAAAGTCTTCGATTTTCTAGATCGATAAGTAAATGCTCTTGAGAAGGATTCATGAAGACGGATTGACTCGAATCCAAGTTGGATAAGAGTGAGAGTGAGAAACAGAGAGAGAGAGAGAGAGAGAGAGAGTAAGAATGAGGGGGGAGAGAATGAGAAAGAAAGAGAAGAGAATAAAGAGGAGAAAGGGGATTTGTAGATTTCCAGGAAGAGCACGATCATGTATGGAAAGCAATGTGCTCCAAAGAAGGAAAGAACGAGACGTAAAAGTTGATTGAAAAAAATGAAGAAAGAGAGAGAGAGAGAGAGAGAGAGAGAGAGAGAAAGAGAAAGAGAGAAAGAGAATAAGAGGTAGGAAACCAGAAAAATCGTCGACGTGAGTCTCTAACGCGTATGTATGTATGTATATATGTATGTATGTATGTATGTATATATATATATATGTATATCGGAGTTCCTCTCAATCCTAGTTTCTCGAGAGATCTACCGTGAGATTCAAGCCAAAGATCGCTGTGGTGGGAGACGAGGAAGGAAAAGCAGACAAGCAGGAAGAAATGCAGGAAGCGGGTAATCCTCTGATCTGCATTGCCAACGTATCTCGAGTCAAGGGTGCTTCGCATCGTTGACCGCGTTACAAATCATTCGCATGAATGCCGATCTCGCACAAGTTCGTCACTAGTTCTATCTCTCTCTTTCTTATTCTCTTTCTCTCTCTTTCTCTCTCTCTCTCTCTCTCTCTCTCTCTCTCTCTCTCTCTCTCTCTCTCTCTCTCTCTCTCTCTCTTTACTCTCATTTTCCTTTTCGCTCATTCAATCGTACAAAAAGATAAAGGTATACTTGCGAAGGAATTTGTTTCGTCTCCTTGAAAGATTTCCTTTTAGATTCCTCTAAGGACTCTTTGAAAATACGTACTTTTGAAAGACTCGGTTTCGCATATCTATTTAAACCCGGTAGAAATCTCTCACTAAATTTCTTTGACGTGCCTTCTCGCATGACGTACGTTATATATCAAGGAAACGAGTAATTAGCATATTTTATTACGTTCGAGGTGCGAAGGGGTAGCTCCATTACCGCCTTAGACTTCCAACGGAATGCGCGTGCGCCTGTAACCCTTTCCGGTGCGTTAAGTTACCAGAAACGGCCGTGCTCTTAAATTTTAATTAATTGCACTCTCTAATTAGACTCAGGTTCTTGGCCCGGTAAAGTGCATTGCGTTAAATTCAACGAAGAGCTAGCACCAAACACTTGCACGGAATTAGTAATTAAGTACTCGAGACAATTCCGGAAGCGAGCCAGCGTGACGGCCCTGTAATTGCTGGACACTATAGGGATTTCAATTCTCCCGCGTCGAGGATTTGCATACTTTGTGTTTTGTATGCGGCGTGCATACAATCCGTAGGTATTACGAAATTCGGCCACGACTCGAATTTCTCCCTCGAACGTCGTTATAAACGAGTTACGTCACTCCCTCGAATGTCGTTACGCGTACCACGTTTTACCAGGCTCATCCCTTTTTTTTCCCCGCACAAAAACCTCTACCATGCGAAATCACCGATGTTTTTCATAGGATAAATTCACCATGGTAAGCGGACGAATGTACTACGTCGTCTATCTGTAGAGAAAACAAAAAAAAAATTGAACAATGGATTGTCGTCGAATTAAAAAATCTTTGACAGAATCTTTGATAAAGTCAATTTAATTTTGTACGATTTATGTACAACGGAAGTATTGATTTTTTGTTCGTCCCGTTAGCCACAGAACAAAGGGTCGACTTAACTATAAATTTCATTTTATAGTTAGAAACATAACTTTAATCGAAACATCGTCATACGCAAAGGTGTAATAACCTAAGTAATTAGGCTAAAGTGTCTTCGCACGATGCAAGTCCCTAACGCTGACTCGCACCTTCGCACTTTCGATCAAACCATTACAGCGAAGTAGCTGCCTGATACACTCGACCGAGTATAACTTGTCCAACGTATTACCTAGCACGGTGATTGTATAACGTAACACATCGATCCGTGTCTTCTATAACTATGCGTAGCATGCTCCATTAATCGAACCTGAAATCTAGCGAAATCATATCAGAAATATAGTTTGAA
This sequence comes from Vespa velutina, assembly GCF_912470025.1. Lineage (NCBI taxonomy): Eukaryota > Metazoa > Arthropoda > Insecta > Hymenoptera > Vespidae > Vespa > Vespa velutina. Next base: position 6,513,745 of record NC_062194.1, read on the forward strand.
ATTATGATTTTACTTCGATTGCAAAACTTTTTCTGAGAATTCTAATCATAAAAGCGTACTTCCTAATAAAATAATTAAAAAGACACTATTATAAAATCGCATCTTTTGAAAATACGATTATTAACAATCGATAGTATTTTAGGAATATGTTCGAGAAGAATAAAAAGAAAGGGAAGAAAGAAAAAAAACAAAAAGAAAAACTACATTCACTTTAATTTAAAATCGTCAATAAAATGTCGAACGTTAAAAATACTTTACCACGAGTACAACCACAATATAACGACAATGTTTTCTCTTTGTTCACAGGTGCAGCTGCTGTTGTGACATCCGCCGGTGGGCATGGTTTCGATGCACATCTACGTGGTCCCAGTTTCCTCATAGAACCACCATCGAGGGTGGAATTTTCGAATTCGAGCGGTGCCTGGCTGGATTGCACGGCATCCGGAAGTCCCCCGCCTAATATTGACTGGTCCACTGCAGATGGACATCCGGTAGATGACATATCAACCGTGCGAAGGGTACTCAGGAATGGTACACTCGTCCTGTTACCCTTTCCGGCAGCAGCTTATCGTCAAGACGTGCATAGTGCAGCTTATAGATGCGTCGCAAGTAACTCCGTTGGAAGGGTACTTAGTCGTGACGTCCAAGTTAGAGCAGGTGAGTGCATAGAAAAAGAATTAAAAAAAGTTGAAGAGAGAGAGAGAGAGAGAGAGAAAGTGGAAAAAAAAATAAACCAATAACGTGTGTAGCTGCGATTAATAAAAAAGAGAACATCTTTCTTTAAATGAAGTCCAATATCACCGTATTATCGATTCATATTTAATTAATTAAATATTTGATTCCATTGAAATACATATTTCATTGATAGATCGAACATTTCAGAGAAAGTGTATTCGTCATCTATAACGCGAGAGAAAGAGATAGAGAGATGAATTTAACTTTTATATTCTTTTTTAATGAACGAAAGCCCCTTTACCTCTCGTACCCTTTGTGCATGCACCTACGGTATTATCGATTCCCGGAAAAGAGAGCACCGGCACCGGAGCTCTTTTATATAAAGCAGATATTAACTTAGGATAGTCCAGAGAAAAAGAGAGAGAAAGAGAGAGAGAGAGAGAGAGAGAGAGAGAGAGAGAGAGAGAGAGAGAGAGAGAGAGTAAAAAAAGATCACTCTGAAAAAGAGCAATCCATGCGATCGATGTTCTCGCAGGGAATTTTTTTCTCCGTCTCAGTCAGAGTACAAAAAAAAGAAAGAAAAAAAAAAAAAAAGAAAAAGAAAAAAAACAGAAAAAGGAAATAAAAAAAGTTCGATTATAATTCGATCTCCAGGGCCAAAAGCTTAATCAGATTTCGCACGTACCCACTATGCACGACACAAAGAGAGAATTCGGAACGAACGAAATCTGCTAGAAGGAAGGATGCGGTCAACCTACAGCAGCATCGTTGAATTTCCACTATTCTGTGAAGCGTACAGAGGGCTCGTTGTAATTACCTCTTTAAAAAAAAAAGAGAGAGAAAAAGAAAAAAGAAAGAAAGAGAAAAAGAAAAAAAGAGAAAAGGGAAAGAAGAAAGAAAGAAAGAAAGAAAGAGAGAAAAAAAACATATACACATAATCCGAATGCAAATCCATGGCGGCAGTAGTGCGAAGCCAACTCGACGTTCCCTGTGCTACCAACTACCAGCTTTCCTTCGTGGCTATAAAGTTCTGGTCCAGATGTGTGCCCGTTAATTAAAACTTTACTTCCTGGGTTTCGGCTTAACGAAAGAAATTTCTATTGCGAGCCCAACCAGTCGAAAACTATCCAGGAGTTCAAAGTTCTCGAACAGACGGTGCGAAGAGACGAAAGTCTGCCAATGCAATAGGGTTAAAGAAGAGGAAGAGGAAGAGGAAGAAGTAGAAGAATGAAAAAGACAAAACGAAATAAATGACGTTACGAGATGGAATATAGTATTCTTTAAAAATGCGCATATTTAACTACGACCTCGCGTACAACTTTCGTCTTTTTTTACTGAAAAAGAAAATAAGACAGTGAAGAGTGACAAATTTCCCTCGAGAAGATATCAGACAGAAATTGGAAATGGTACCTGCAGATATAGATATATACAGGGTGTCCTGTTTATATTGAAAAATTGAAATATCTTGTGTAGGACTAAATCCATTAATAAAATATTTTACAGATTTTTTTCGTATGAAGGAACACATCATAATTGTCAGTTCTTTTATTTCAAATCCAATGCTGGAGGAAATTACAAAGTTAAATAATTTTTTTAAATGATATTATATATATTTCTCTTTTCATAATTCAATGGCATTTGTTGAAACGAATTCAATGATATATGATATGTGATCATTTATTATTATAAAATGTTATACATTTGCGAGTTCTTATAAAATATAATAATATCCCTGGTTGATGATTGTTAGACGACATATTGAAAAGAAGTTTACCTTTTGAGTAAAGAACTATTATATTATATTATGTTGTATTATATTGTATTGTATTGTATTCAGCGATATAACATTATATCGCATTATACTACATTATATTATAACATAACTTATATGATAAAATAAATATTTGTAAAATTATTAAATAAAATGTATCTATCCAATATGTATAATTAATGAATATGAAAATAAAAGTATTTAACGTAGAAGGAAATCAGATGTGTTCTTCATTAAAATCTACTGCAATATTCCATATCCAAAAAAAATAAGCATATATATTGAAAGTTCTTGACAAAACCGAAATTTCTCCCAGCAAATCAAGATATTTATCAAGATAATATGACGTGCGAAAAGATGGCACGCAAAATCCTGTCACCTCTTGATATGTTCTTCTCTCCTGGTCGAAAATTCAAAATTACAATGAGTGCGAAAATTTTTCCCCCACAAATTTGAATTTGTATTAGGATAACATGATGCGCGAAGAGGTGGCAGGCAAAATCGTGCCACCTCCTGATATATTCTTCTTTCCTGGTCGAAAATTGAAATTTTGGTAGGCGCGAAATTCTGGCCAAAATGAAAATTCTTCCCTCAAATCGAAATTTGATCGGTACCTCTTCCATAATTTGAAAAACAAGTCAATTTGGTGAATAAGGAAAATAGTAAATGGTTTTGATAATGAACATATTGGATTTCTTTTCACTTTATACATTTTTATTGTCAATTTTATTAGTAATACATAGTAAATATGTTATAATACGATATAATACAATATAATACAATATAATATTGCTATAAGCAATGAAGGTTTCATCTCCCTTCTTTTAAACTTCTCAAATTCCTTCTGATATGAACGAAATTTATTTCGTAAGAGGTTTGGTCTTCGTTTACAACATGTAGCCTTGCAATCGTTAACCATCATTATCTTGAATTAATCCTGAGAAAATACATTTTACAGTTATAAATAATTTTATTTGGCACTTTATCGTATTCATCTCGAGATATGCCATTCAATTATGAAAAGAAAAATAATAGTTCTATTTCAAAAAATGAATTTGACTTTGATATTTCCCCCGGCACTTAACCTGCGAAAAAAATAATTGTTATCATATAATATATCTCTTGGTACTAAAAATATTTATAAAAAAATTGTTTTGGTAGCTACAATCCCTCACGAGATATTTCAGTTTTTCAAGATAAACGGAACACCCTGTATATTTCTCAGTTTTCCCAAGTATTGCCCTATAGGCATTATTTGTTCCTGAAAAATACTATCTCTCGTAGTACGATCATTCTCGGTAGGACGAGTCGAGGTAAAAACGTTGAAGCGAGAACGAAGCTCGGATGGGGAGTTATATACTGGGGTAAAAAGGAGCAAGAAAATAGGAGGCAAACTTCCGGTTGACGGCTCCCTCGGCTGGCGAATCTTGCGAAGGAAAGAAAAGAGAAAGACCAACGACGAATTTCTATTCAAGTAAAAGAGATGGAGTGAGAATAAAGAAAAGAGAAAGAGAGAGAGAAAGAGAGAGAGAGAGAGAGAGAGAGAGAGAAAGAAAGATAAAGAAGAGGAGTCTTCTTGGCGTCACGACGTCGTGTCAGGCTACACCGTCGGTGGCAGCTGGCCGTCGCCCTTGGAATTTCCACGTAAATAAAATCTCCGGAAGAGTATAGTGCCTCTTGAGCGAGAGTACGACGGGAGAAACAAAAAAGGAGAGAAAGAGAGAGAGAGAGAGAGAAAGAAAGGAGAAAAAGGAGGAAAGCAGACGCTGAGGACGAGGCGTTCGTTACAGCCGCGTCACCTCACGCCTCGCCGCTTCTCTAACGCCGACGCCAATGTAGAGATTCACCGAAAGTCTACGAGTAACGACTTTGACGTTCTATATACGTAGGATATCTCGATTTTGTGTATATATATATATATATATATATATATATATATATATATATATTTACAAATAACATATATATTATGTACATAGATAATATTTCTCTCGTACAGGTAGATGCTTTCTAAATAACGAAAACACTATTTCTTTCTGTTTTCAAATTTAAAGAAAAAAAAAAAAAAAAGGAAAAAAAAAGAAGAAAAGAAAAATGCAATACTAGATATCATATTTAAAACGTATTTAAATAATTATAAATTTGATACTCGTCTTAATAGGAAACGTGATTAAAAAAATTTTATCGTCGTTTCCTGTTTACAGTTGTCGCTCAGGCCTACAAAGTGGACGTGGAGGTAATTGGAGGTGCATCGAGAGGATGCACGGCGATACTAAGATGCGTCGTTCCTAGTTTCGTCAAAGACTTGGTGCGTGTTGTGTCCTGGTTACAGGAGCCATCTTTCTACATTTATCCTTCGTTACAAGGAGGTAATTCGATTCATTCTTCTTTGTCTTTTTTTTTTTTTTTTTTTTTTTTCTTTTCGTAATAGCACGACGAAAGTTATTTGGAGGTTTATTTTCTCCCATTTTTCTTCTCGTCTCTACCAATTTCTCTAACTTTACAAGCAACACGAATTCTGTTAACATTAATATGCGTGCAACGTGCTAGCCATTATAACGTAATGAATGACTGTAATCTAAAATATTTGCGAGGGGAAAGTCTGCAAGAAGACGATAAAAATCCAGTAGTCTCTAGGAGTGAGACGCGATATCTCTTTGCCAGTATAGTGCAACGCTCAAAGAATTATAGTGGTCGACGTCAGAATGATTTTCACGTATGTAGGTAAGAGCTACGAAGTATGATGTTGGTTGGGTCATTGCTTACTGGGACTAAAATTTAATATCCGCCACGAGGGCTGTTTCTCCAGACCGAAATTTAATATCCACAATAATCTTCCAACACCTCCCTATCTCCAGCAACGTATCATAGGTACGAAGATCGTTGAGGACATTGACCCTGCAGCACGAAGACTCATTAACAGTCACAAAAATTAATCCAATTTAAAGCTAGCGAAGACTACTTCGCGAGAAACAAATAGTAATAATAAAAAAGAAGGAAAAAGAAATATAAAAAAAAAATATATATATATATATGTATATATATAATAAAAAAAGAAGTAAAAAATATTTAAAGGAACATATCCTTTTTCTCTGAATGGGTTATAATTATGATTTAACGCGTGTAATTAAAACTAGTGCGATTTAAATATACTCTGCTTCTAATTAAATCCGTCTCATATTGTTTTCCAAGAATTCATTAATAAATGCTGCACATATGAATAATATGTCGTCGTCGTCGTCGTCGTCGTTGTTGTCGTCAACGTCATTCATACGATTCGTAGTTCCAAAACTCGCAAAGAATTCTGCAAAATTTAAGCGATCCGACAATATGCGTTCACTATAGAACATACTATAGAAAGCGAACGCAGGACAACGCAGTTGGATCCTCTCCAAGTGACTATTGTCACAAGCTATTCGAATAACGACCGGTCTGCCTGGTATAACTTTTATTTGACAGCGACAAAAAATAAGAGAAGAAAAACAAAAAAAGAAGGAAAAATATCATAAAATTCATGCCCCCTACGAAACGAAAAGAAAAAAATAGAAATAAACGGAGAAGTATGTTTGGTTATTAATTACATACGTCAAGAATGTCCTCGTTCGAAATGTTTCAAAGTAAACATGACATATTTTATTATCGATTATATCTCTTATTTTTATTTTATTATTGTATAGAGAGAAAAATTCTCTACGAGCGTGTTAAATGAAAAATAGTAATCAAACGCGATTTTCTCTTCGCGTTCCCACGGGAATGTAATGAAAACAGCAAGCAAGTAAAACTCGTTCATCCGATAATATTTTCTGCATTTTCCGAAATACCACGATGCAACGGCAAAATTCTCCATATATAACCCATGAAGCCGATTTACATATATTGACGTAATATTTTTGTACACAAGTCAGATCCCAGTTGGCAATACTAGTGGAATCAGACCATGCGTAATTCGATGTAGGTATAGTAACTGAACTACATAGGTGCCCTATCTACCTTCAATGGATGCATGCATGCACCATCCTATAGGTTCCATCGAATGTAATACCTAAACTACATAATCTAACCGGTCCACCTGACTTGGTCGACAATCGCTATTTAGGAGTCTACCCTTATCAGAGACGAGGTCTTAGTTCGGTTAATGTCTCGCGACTGAACGTGACCCTTCGGTTCATATACGAGTATATCATTAGCTTTTAATTGTTAGCCGTTGATACTCGTATCCAAATCCTTGAAATATAATAATTCCATTCGAAAGAATTCATCTATAAAAATAATCTAAACGTTCATACGATATAAACGTTTAATTTCATGCAATTTCGCGTCTAATGATTTTGCGAGCTAAACGAAATCTGCACGCTGTAATAATAGTCATTCCTCCACATACCTACCTATGAAATCTTCGTAAAATCTTAGATAGAGCGAACTTCAAAGGCAAATTCGTTTCGGGAACGCTTTAAAGACTACTTCCAGAGATTCGAGTTTCGAGAACAGGCGTGACTGTTTAGGATAACTGCCGTCGTTAACGTAGACTCTGGCTTATCTAAAGAGACTCGAAAGCTTAAGCACGGTTGGTCTTTGGGTGTAGGATCTCTATATCACGTTGTTGGAGACAGAAAAGAGGAACCAAGAGAAAGAGGGAGAAAGAGAGGGAGAGAGAGAGAGAGAGAGAGAAAAGGAGAGAGTGGGCGACCAGAGAATCATAAAATTAGCATAATTATCGTCCTGGAGGATCAGTTCGCTAGAAAATATCGTAATCCATTAAAATTCGCAGTATCAAACCTATTAAAGATAACTCCTACTAAATCGGATTTTATTGGAAAATGTTAATACCAGTTATTATACGCGTTCGATATAAATAATATAGGATATCAAGAACGCTGGATTATCCATATTGTTCACATAACTTTCATATTGTTATTATATTATCTCTCGGTATATCCATACATAGATATATACATCTTACTCTATCCAGGATTTTATTTGAACGATGTATCCTATACTTTCCTTAAAGTTAAACAATATATGTACATAATAAATCCATAATAATTTGTTTCAGATGGAAAATTTCATCTACTACCAACCGGAGAACTTCTCGTTCACAGTCTTGAGTTTAGCGATCAAATACACGGATATAGATGTCAAACGATGCACCGACTGACCAGACAAGTAGTTGTTAGTTCGGTCGCTAATATTAGAATAGCCGGTAAGTTTTCTTGCAAATTGTTAGACACATTGGAATATTAATATACGTCTTTCTTTAGAACGAGCAAACGTGAAACTTCGAAAACTCAGAAAGTTAACTAAGGTTAACTCAAGACTATACATTTGCTTTCAGATCACAGGGGAGTAATGCCTCCGGTGATGCTCGAAAATTCAGGCGTCGTTCACGTCGCTCAGGATGAATCAACGTCATTGGTTTGCGTGGCACAAGCTTGTCCACCTCCCGAATATCGGTGAGTCTCTTTAATCATGCGTATATAATGATTATCCAAAAATAAAATCAAATATCCTACGGCATTCTTTTTAAAAATTCGTTAAAAAATACCGATGAAACGTATGCTATTTACTCGTAAAAATCAGTTTGGAATTCAAAACTTCGAAACTCACGCAGAGAGACCATTGAATGCGAATCGTTGAACCATCCACTTAAAAAAAAAAAAACAAAAAAAAACAAAAGAAAAAAATAGAAAGAAAAAGAAAAAGAAAAAGAGGGAAAGAGAGAGAAAGAGAGGAAAATATCGAAGAAAGCGAGAGAGAGGGAGAGAGAGAGAGAGAACGATATTCGCGTCTTTCTGCTCTCTCTCTCTCTCTCTCTCTCTCTCTCTCTCTCTCTCTCTCTCTCTCTCTCTAATCCATTTCGTTCTTCAACGAGAAATTACGATCAAACTACGAGGAGAATAAGAGGATAGATAGAAGAAGAAGAGGAGGAGGAAGAAGAAGAAGAAGAAGAAGAAGAAGAAGAAGAAGAGATTCGAAGAAAAAGGAGGATGAACGAGATAAGGAGACGAAGGAGGGGGAGGAGTGGAAGAGGACGCCCAAAGAAGCGCTTCAAGTGGAAGGAAAGAAAAGGAACAAGGACGCGGCGCGACTTTGATCGAGCAAAAGTGGAAGCACTCGATCGTGAAACCTTGCGAGTAGGGCGCAATCGGAAGCTCTTCATGTCGCCCAGGTCGACGAGAAGCTCTCTCTCTCTCTCTCTCTCTCTCTCTCTCTCTCTTCGACATTTTCCCTCTCGGAATTTTTTCTCTTTCTCTTTCTATTTCTTTTTCTTTTTCTCTTTCTCTTTTTCTTTTTCTTTCTCTTTCTCTCTTTCTCTCCCTCGATTCCCATTGCCTCCCTTCTTCCCGTAAAATCCGTTCACCGCATACGCCAATACGAAGCGGAAAATATTCGTTGAAATGAAAATTTATTGCCAATATCGGAATACAGCTGGTAGGTCTTTTCTTTACGTAGTACGAAACGGCTGCTCTAATGAAAAATATACAATGGCGATAGATCCTACGAGATTGATACTTTTTCATTCGGAATGAATTCTGCCCAAATCGAAAAGTCAAGTCATGACTCTTCCAGATTTCAAATTTTTTAATCTATATATATATATATATATATATATTTTTTTATTTTTTTTTTTTTATTAATATCTTTCCCTTTTTAAATGGATAAATAAAACCGAAAGAGAGGAGGAACTCGATCGATAAAAATGTTTTCAAATAAAGTCCAAAGTCCCTGAATAATACGAATAAGATTTTTGATGCATGAGACGGATTTTCTTTTTTCTTTTCTCTCTCATTTCCTTTTTCCCCCATTAACTTTCAACGGGACATTGAAGTCAAGAACGGATCAACTTCTCTCTATCTCCTTCTACTCCCCTTTTGCTCTCGAAACTTTGCTACAAAGTGAAATCCCCCGTGGAACCACGTCCATTACGTATTACTATAAGAAGAGAGATGGTACATAAGGAAAACGTACGATAAATGGAGAAGGACAGGAGGAAAAAGTGGGGGAGGGAGAGAATAAAAGAGAGAAAAAGAGAGAAAAAGGGAGGGAAAGAGAGAAAGAAAGAGAGAGAGGGGGAGGGAGATAAAGAAAGAAGAAGGAGAGTGGGTCGAACGTGCCTCGATCGAGAACTGTCAAGAACTTGGAAGGGCGAAAGGAAGGAGAGGATTCAGGGGATAAATTCTCGTGGATACGACTCAACGTCGTTTCTAGGTCGACGTACCCCGAAAGCCAGTGAAATTAAACTCCTTACTTGCCTCGCGGCGTATCTTGCCAGGCAGATAGCACTGGACTTTCGATGAAAAATTATTCGTTGCGTCGGTGAAAACGCAGAAGAAAAAAAAGAAAGAAAAAAGATATATCATTTTTTGTCGCAAAGAACTCGGACAATCAGCATACGGCTGTTTATATATTTTTTTTGTAATTACGTACTTTATTATTATAATATTTAATTTGCATTGCAAATTAAAATTTTTTATCTAAAATATGTCTCTTAGTATCAACATAATCATTTCATTGATTATATTTTCATTAGAGTCGGTAAACGAATACAAATAAATAATATGAACGTTTGAATAAATGAAATAATTAATGTGAACGTTTCAATCGTCGATATTAAGATTAAAATTATTCCTTAAGTCATTTTTCTCTTTAAGGTGGTATGCACAGACGGGTGCTGAACCTATGCTGGTCTTGTCTGGACCGAGAACTCGATTGCTCGGTTCTATGCTGGCCATAGAAGCCGTAACGTTGGAAGATAGTGGTATTTATAGGTGCTCCGCATCAAATACCGGCGGTGAAGCTGGCGCCGAAATCAGGTAATTGAAGATTGCAAAGATTTAAAAATTATAATAAGAAAAATAAATAAGATACGAAAGCAAAAGATTTACGTAATTAACGCGTCTACGATATTGTACGGATAATATCTATATACGAAAATTCATAATGCTATTCTGAATATGACAATAAAAAATGATGAAAATGTGAAATTTTTCAGACTCATAGTGACAGCACCGCTTCACGTCGAAGTAACACCACCTTTGTTGAGCGTTCATTTGGGTGGTAACGCCGAATTCACTTGTGAGGTTGGTACACATCCTCAAGCTGGTCCGCACTTTATCACCTGGTACAAGGACGGCAGGCAGCTTCCAGGAACGGGAAGGCAATCAGAATTATTGAGGCTAAATGGTATAGGTAGAGAAGACAGGGGAATGTATCAGTGCATCGTCAGAAGGTCAGAGGGTGACACTGCCCAGGCCTCCGCGGAATTACAATTGGGAGGTACGTACAGATTCTCTTCTCTGTTATCGTCCAGATCGATTTATCCTTCCTCTATCCTCGTGTCTTTTTATTTAAATCACTGAAACGTAATTACAAGGCGTACGTAGTATTTCGTACGTCTTAACAATTTATAAAGCATCGTTCAATCACTACTCTGATAGATTCCTTCTATTTAAACAAGTAGATACGAACGTCATAATGAACGAACATAAAATCAGAGAAAAACGATCTCCCTTTAGGATACCTTCAAAGCTACAACCACTTTCCTCCAATCGCAATTATCGCGAAACCGCGTTTCATGATCGCTCGCGCTTTATGCCGTCCATCAGCTCAATTATTAATAGAAATCACTTAACGGCCCATTAGCCGATGTGTATTTTATCGGTAGGGAAAGCAAATACACACTAGCACGGGAAACGGAATTAAACGCTTCAATTTCATGTATTTTCCATTACTTCCTGCAAAGTTAATTGAAATTTTCGAAGAACAACGTAAACTGATTTTAATATAAACAAATCTTTTCTTTTTCTACCTCTTCCATGTATCTCGGACATGTGTACATATATCACGTAATAGACGTATAATATCCAATAAAGCAAAAGAACGAACTCGATAAGCGTTTCTCTTTTCCTTTCACGGTCAAAGGTGCCAGGGTACCGAGAAATGTTGAACGAAGGACTCAGTCTCGAGATCGGTCTGGTTGCGTTACCGATTGAGTTACAGAGGACTCGATTACTTGGCAAAGAGCAAGGTAACCGCGTGTCACGTTGTTCGGAGAGTAACGGTGCACTTTGAAGTGGAGAAGGCTTCTTTTACGGCGCTTTGCAACGTGCTTCGTTTTCTCTCTCTCTCTTTCTCTCTCTCTCTCTCTAACTCTTGTTCTCTTCTACCACCCTCTTTACCTCTCTCGATCTCATTTTCTCTCTCTCTCTCTCTCTCTCTCTCTTTCTCTCTCTCTCTCTCTTTCTCTCTCTCTCTCTCTCTCTCTCTCTCTCTCTCTTTCTCTCTATCTATCTTTATTTCACTCCCTCCGTTTCTCTCACTCACCGGTCTACCGAGGCAGGTACCCCAGAATGAGGCACCTCCACCCATGTTTGCCCTATATCTGGACCACCCATCTGTGGGTGTAGGGTACTGCATGAAAGAGGAGAGCGTACTGTGTGCGGGGGTGGAAAGAGGCGATAGGAGGGCCTTTGAAACAACAATGAAGTTAGCGTCTCTCGCTCGTCAGCGTTAGTAATGCACGGAATTTACGTCAAAGGGAATTCGTGCGAGCGACGCTATAGGGACAGTGCTGTTCGAGAACAAAAGTGAGAGAGAGAGAGAGAGAGAGAGAGAGAGAGAGAGAGAGAGAGAGAGAGAGAAAGTGAATGAGTGAGAGAGAGAGAGAGAGAGAAAGTGAATGAGTGAGAGAGAGAGAGAGAGAAACTAGATGATCGCTTTTCAGCAATTTCATTCGAGAATGCCGAGAAAGAAAGAAATGAAGAGAAGTGAAAGGATAGGTAATGATCTTTTTCTGGTACGATGCTTAAATGGAAATTGAAGAAAATTTGTCTATTCTCAAAGAAACGAAAACTTTCGGGCGTGGTCCTTGAATTGTACTTCACTCGAACGTGCTTTGCCTTTGGAACACAAGGAAAAGATAAAGTCAATGTTTCAATGTTATATTATGCGTATAGAGTATAAGTTTACTAAGAAGATTTGTTTCTTCAAGACGACATGGCAAATCTTTTAATTCCGAGAATCTAAAGATTAGTTAAATAACATACGTAAATTTTTTTTTTACGGGTTTTCTCGTTTCCTCCTCGAACTTCGAAAGTATAAAGATTTCTCAGCGAGATGTTAGGATCGTAGTCGTTAAAAAATAATGCACTTTCGACGTAACATACTTCGATATCGTAAAAGAATTTGCGAAACTTGGTTGCAACGAGACAAGTTGTCTCCAACTTTCAGAATCTACCTGAATCTTTTCCCCTCCCCTGTTGAGTTGGGGGAAAAGAGAAAAAAAAAAAAAGAAAAAAGAAAAGAAGAAAGAAGAAAAAAGAAAAAAGAAAAAGAAAAGAAGAAAGATAAAAAGCATCTGATCGACTTGCAAATTCGTGTTCGTCGCGTTCCGCTTTCTGAAACAAATTTATGTAGGGAGTTTTATCGGTGTTCGAGACGAACGAAATATCCTGATGCACATCTGTCGAGAGCATAACGCATACCTATACCTATACTCTCTCTAAATGAACCTTAACGCGTTACGATGAACCTGTCTAACTTCTCGTACGATTCGAAAGTCAATACTTAAAAAAAAAAAAAAAAAAATAAAAAAATAAAAAAATAAAAAAATAAAAAAAGGAGAAGAAGAAAGAAAGAAAAAAAAAGCAAATACTACTTGTATGTTCGTCGACAAGATTCACTCGCCAAGAGTTGAATTTGATCTGCATAAACGACGCGTCGACAATATATAAAACTAGAACAATTCATCCCAGGCGACGCGCCATCGTTATCTCTCGTAATCACGACACCGAGTATTTTTCCACGACGAGAGATTCCATTTGCCCCGATACCGCATAGGTATATAGATAGAAAAAGCATTATCCTTGCCGTAGGAAGCTCCCATTTTGTCGTAGCTTACGCGCCTCGTGCACGCTTCTCGAGCTCTCACGCGCGTTAGATGAGCATTGATGATCGCTCGGAGGCATCGAGACGAGATTCATCAATTTTCACATGGATCCGCGAACACGGTCCGCGGAAACACTTTATTCAGCTCCAGACGAAAGCATCCTTTCTTTCTTTCTTTTTTTTTCTCTTTCTTTCTCTCTTTCTTTTTTTCTTTCTTCCTTTCTTTCTCTCTTTATATATGTACGTATACATGTATTTGTCTTACATATATCTGGTCTTCTTCTACTTTCTTTTTCTATCTTTCTTTTTCTCTCACGTACGTATCACCATTAGACAACCCGTTCGTTATTTGTAAAAACGACGTCCATGCAAAGCCCTTTTAATGGCGATGAAATCGACACTTTTAATTACAAGCTGAAGCTCCTACTCTTTCTATCTCTCTCTCTTTCTCTCTTTCTCTTTCTCTCTCTCTTTTATCTTTCTTCCATCTTTCTCAGAACAACCAACGAGAATTCATCCTCGACAACAGCATCGTTCGATCTCGAATCTGAGCGCGATAGATGGTGCTCTCTCATTCTCTTTCCCTTCCGCTCCGTCTCTCCTCCTTTTCTCGTCTATGCTTGTCGACGAAGTAGGAACATCGAGGAAAAAATTCACGGTGCTTCCGTAGCAGCGAGCTCATTGTCCTTCTATTTCCAACATGATGCGCGCGCCAAGCGTAACACCTTTCAAAAAATCTCCAACCCCTTTCTCTTCTCTCTCTCTCTCTCTCTCTCTCTCTCTCTTTCTCTCTTTCTTTTTCTTCATCCTTCTTCTTCTCCTCCTCCTCTACTTCCTTCTTCTTTTACAAAGATTCGTCCTCATATTGTTTATGAAACATCGTCGTTAGAAATATGAATGTAAGCTCAGTGACCCCGGACTTAGCAACATGAATATTGCTATGAGCTTTTCTCCATTAAATAATGGATTATCATTATTTCTTCTGAAATAAAGGTATGACATTAAATAATTCACTATGAGAATATTGAGGTGACAAAAGGGCTAAATAAATAAATAATTTCTCAAGTTGAAAAATAATACGAACTTTTTGAAAACTTTTATCTATACTCAATCTATGCCGAATTCGATAAGAAGCTGATAAAAGTGAAGGATTTTCGAAAGTGAATCATTTAATAATCTTCAACTTTGTGTTTTAGACGCCCCACCGGTTCTGCTTTATTCCTTCATCGAACAGACTCTTCAACCAGGGCCAGCAGTGTCATTAAAATGTTCCGCTGCTGGAAATCCTACGCCGCAGGTCACTTGGGCTTTAGATGGTTTCCCCTTACCAACTAATGGAAGGTAATTCGTCCGAATTCGTGTAAAATGTTTCGTGAAAAGCAAAGACTTTTGAAATTCGTTGTATCGATATCAACATCGATATAGAGAATACAAAAAATATATATATATATATATATTAGGTTGGAAACTATGAAACGGGCGTTAAATGAAAATAAATAACTAAACAAAAACGCCAGTTTCCAACCTAATATATATATATATATATATAATCGCTAAAAAAAGTCGATCTTTTTTCGGGCAATGAATATTTCTTTTTTCTTTTTTCCACACACGCAGCATATCGTAATATACGTATTAGATAATATTCACGTATGCGTAAAATGTTTTTCTCACTAGGGCAACTTCAATTTCGCGATAGCCTAGCTAGAAACGAGAATATTTATTGCGTCGATCAAATATTGCGAATATCGATAAAATAGATGATCGCGAGAAAAAGATACGCGTCGATACGCCCCGAGCTATACTTCTTTTCTCTCTGCCGTATAGTTTAACGACTGATCGACATAAAAAGATTCTTTCCTTCCTCTCTTGTCCTCTTTTGATCTCGTCATATTAGCTCTTCTCATTTTCGCGTTTTTTCTTCTTCGCCAAAAAAAAAAAAAGGGAAAGAGGATAAAAAAAAAATAATAAAAATAAAAAAGAAAACGTGTTTATTCGTTCAACGTCAACTCGTTAAAGATAATAACCACGTTCGCTGTTATTCTTTCAATATGGTTACAACGTGATATAAAATTTTACGAGGTCATTCGTGGTAACGACGAAACAATAAATTGCCCTAATTTGATCGGATCTCGAATGTTATTTTTAAGGTTCGTCATAGGACAATACGTGACGGTACACGGTGATGTAATATCGCACGTTAACATTAGTCACGTGATGGTCGAAGATGGCGGAGAGTATTCCTGTACGGCCGAAAATCGTGCTGGCAAAGTTACGCATGCTGCACGTCTCAACGTTTACGGTAATTAAAGACAACGAAAGATTCGTTCTCCTCGTTCAAGTCTAGAAATCGAGTACTTTTTCTCAGGTCTACCTTACATCCGATTAATTCCAAAAGTAACCGCCGTGGCTGGAGAGAAGCTTAGTTTGAAGTGTCCAGTAGCTGGATATCCGATAGAAGAAATCAAATGGGAACGAGCGAATCGCGAATTGCCAGACGATCTTCGACAGAAGGTTCTTCCAGACGGGACCTTGGTGATAATAAGCGTCCAGAAGAATATAGACGCTGGAGTATATACCTGCTGGGCTCGTAACAAGCAAGGACACAGCGCAAGAAGATCAGGAGATGTCGCAGTAATCGGTAAGGCTTTAATTTCAAGATTCGAAATTTACAGAAATGTCGTAGATGCAACGAAAATAGCGCGATTTGACGTACAAGAGGACGAGATCGAACGAGCAAATTCGACTGAGGAAAAGTCGAATGACGTTTATCTTCGAAAGGAGAAAAAAAAGAAGATCTCGAACGAGAAAGAAGATAAATAATAAATTGCAGAAAAAAGGCGGCGCCGTCGAGATGGAGAGATCCAGGACGACGCATTAGAGCTCGCCCTATGCCTTTCTCCACGCTCACGAACGATCGTTATTGTTATTTCAGTTCCCCCAAAAATTAGCCCGTTCACGGCAGATCGCGATCTTCATCTCGGCGAACGAACTACCCTAACTTGTTCCGTGACGAGGGGCGATCTGCCATTATCCATCTCATGGCTCAAGGATGGAAGGTCGATGGGACCATCGGAACGCGTCACTGTTACCAATATGGACCAGTACAATAGCATACTGATGATTGAAAGTTTATCTCCAGATCACAACGGCAACTACTCGTGTGTGGCCCGTAATCTGGCCGCAGAGGTATCGCACACGCAGCGGCTAGTGGTTCATGGTAATCCTCCTCTAGGCCCCCTTCAATTTTGCCCGACGACCACCTGACCGCCCGAATTTATGCGTGCGTGGATGTTGTGCGAGTGTGAAAGACCTGCTCGAAGATCGAGAGCGACTTCAGGAATAACCGAGCATTTTTTTCTTTTTTTATCTGTCTTGCATTTACTACTATTTTTTCTCTTATTAATATAATATATATGCTTTAACGCGCAACCTCTCGGTATGTCTCGATATATTTTCATTCGCAATTATAAATGCTGAACTATATTATAAACGCTCGATTCCTGCGCGCTGCTTCGAGAAGACGTATTCTTTCGATGCCTTTCCTAACGTCACTAGGAATGTAGAGACCTGGTAAATCCAATGACGACTCACGTTTAGCGTGAGTGCTATTCCTCATGCACGAAACCTAACCCTTCAATTCTCTTCTGTTTCCTATTCGACGGTTTTTCTCCTTCCCGACCTCTCGACAATCCACGGCTTTTCTCCGTGAGTACTTTCTTGGAATATGTCAATCGCAAAAATGTCATATTAGGTTTCTAAGAAAGAATAACCGTTCCAGGAAAGTATTCACCGGGAGTGACGCTACGGTCGAAGAAAACAGCATGTATGTACCTCGATCGAATATACGAACACTCCTATGTACACTCACGGAGGAACGACGCGAGAATATCGAAAGGACGTCGAATGCTCGCTCTTTTTTGCGTTGAAACGAACGTACGTTGTGTGAATGGTGCGATGCTAATGATTATATGTAAAAGTGAGGGCGGCAGGGTCTGGTCCGCGGCGGGGCCAACCTCTCTCTCCTCTACATTGCTACGTTACTATACTGCCTCTATTGTACATATATTCTATATATATACATATTATATTCCATATATACATGGACGTACTACTGTCTATAATATATATATACATACTTACTATCAACTATGATGCTATATATATATATTTATACATACATATATATATTATGACACATATTACCTGGTACCAGGTTCTTGCGTTTTTTTGGTGCCATCTTTTTCTCGCTCTCACGTATGGTTCTCTCTTCTCTCTTGACCTTTTCCAGTACCCCCTATTATTGAGCCATTTACGTTCCAAGAGGGCCTTTCCGAGGGGATGCGGACGCGGACGGTGTGCGGGGTCGCGGCGGGTGATCCACCCCTAACCATATCCTGGCTGAAAGACGGCCAAAGTCCCTTTTCCTTGATGCCGAATTTGGCCTCCGTTGCAAACATCTCCCAACTGGATCCCTACTC
Organism: Vespa velutina; assembly: GCF_912470025.1. Taxonomy (NCBI): domain Eukaryota; kingdom Metazoa; phylum Arthropoda; class Insecta; order Hymenoptera; family Vespidae; genus Vespa; species Vespa velutina. The sequence continues at coordinate 6,531,556 of NC_062194.1, forward strand.
GAGCCTCCTCAGTATAACGAACCTCGCGGCCGAGCACTCCGGCGACTATACCTGCGTCGCCGCGAACCCCGCCGCCGAGGTCAGGTACACGGCCAAGCTACAGGTAAAAGGTAACTAGATGATCGGCAACCCTTATCCATCACAATTTCCCTTGATAAATCCAACACACGTCGATTCTCGAGTATCCATGACCTCAACGAATCCTTATAAGTCTCCACCCTCGACGCCGACTTTGCGATTTGTTCCTTCAAAATTTTTTTTCACCGTGTTAAAAATCTAAATGACAATTCATCGAATCGTAAGATCAACGAAAATAATCCATTTCTATGATCTTACCTTTCTTCGATCCTTCGAATATTTAGTTTCATCAATTTCTTTATATACATTTATATTCGGCAAAATAATTCGGAATTATAACAAAGAAAGTTACTCGATTCAAGTGAAATATAACGCATGTCGTCGGGGTTGAAAGATATCCTTCAAAATCATTATCATGTATCGTAAACCAATAAGCAGTATCACCTAACGAATTGATTTCCACCATCATCCATTACCATTTAATACGTCATTACGCTTACGGCTCGGGCCCTGCGTCACGATCTACTATCATCAGCGTGTTCTCGTTGGGACCGTAAATCAAACGGATATAGAGGAAACATAATTAAAAAATAAAGAGAGAGAAAAATAGAGAAAGAGAGAGAGAGAGATAGAGAGAGAGAGAGAGAGAGAGAGAGAGACAAACATTGATATTATTGTTAATGAAGTTTAAAAAAAAAAAAGAAAAAAAAACTGCTGTAGTGTCCCAACGAGATCACGATCGTATAGTATCCTGAGACAAATCGCACATCCTTTTTTCCTTAATAAAAATCCATACCAGAGCCTTCATCCTATCTTTCCAAAAGACACACAGTGTGTATTACATTTACGTTGCTTTGGCTCTCTGGGAATGCATCGGTATCTCGTGGACCCCCCGAGGTTTGCTTGACTTGACCGAATCATAAAGGTAACAGTTTGCACCTTTCCTTATTTTAATCGTTTTAACGAGGAATCGAAAAAAAAAAGTGAAAAAAAATATATATATATCAATTGAACGATCTCTCGATTATCTTCTGGCCTGCGTGCGTTCGTGTATGTGAGCATTACATATCTCTTATCGCATGTTCTTTTTTATATTATACAAATTAGATCTCTGTTTGCATATATACATATATAAATATACATTCTATATATATATATATTATACATTATTATATACCTATGTATACATATTATTCTCTTAATTACGTAATTCAATGTTTCGTACACCTTTAAATTGCGAGCACGCCACTACACTCACGAGCAGAAACTTCCACCGACCTTGCGCTGGCTCTCCTTTGGGCTCGTTGGAAGGCAGTCTTTTTTATTCACTTTTTTGCATGCTTTCTCACCATCTTTCTATTTCTCTTTCTCTTTCTCTAACTATCGTCTGTCTCACTCCTTTTTCATCTTTCCTTTTTCACAATGAGGCGAGAAAGCTGCCGATTTAGACTTTCAAAGTTCGATGCTACGAAGAGATATAAGAAACGCTAATGACGCAAACGACGGTAAACTAATGTGCATGCGAAAGTTACGATAAAATTTCTAACAAGTTCGAGCTTGAAATCCGAACGGCAAAGATTCGTGCCTCTTTGTGAATCGGTAATGTAGACCAGTAGTACGTATATTATTATATTAAATTTGTATTTATTAAACTAGTCGTTAGAAGCGGGTACTTATATATTATTTATATATATATATATATATATATATATATATATATATTTTATATGCCTTTCCACGATACATATTAATACCGGTGCTCTGCCGATAAGCTCTCACCCACCCTCACTTGTATCCCGCCCACTTGCGCCTTTTCTTCCAAGAGTTCTACTTGTTTATCACGCCACGTTTTTAAACGAGTATTATTATACTTACATTACGTATATACATACCTATATTATATATTGTCGCACGCGTCGGTGCGTGGCCGATATTTTTGCCGTTTTGTAAAACGTTGAAATTCCCACTCACAGTATTTCGCTTCTGCAGCGTTTTTCACCACTGTAAAAGTAGAACCCGCTAAACAGAGCATCCAATTGATTACCCAAAATTATCGAACGTATCGATGCGCGGCGGACAATACACGTACACACAGAGCATATAATCATCTAAATTAATCCTAACGCTTAATTGACGAAACGCTATGCGATGACTGGAATATCTTATTGATTTATGGTCATCGCTGTACAATGTTGTATTATTAATCGTGACGTCTGGCATCGACACACGTTATTAAACCAAACTTTCCCCTATCTCATCCACTAACCTTCATTCACTCTATTATGTAATATATCTTTATCACTATCTCTCTCTCTCTCTCTCTCTCTCTCTCTCTCTCTCTCTCTCTCTATCTATCTATCTATCTATCTATCTATCTATCTATCTATCTATATATATATATATCTATCTTTCTCTCTCTCTCTTTCTCTCTCTCTCTCTCTCTATCTCTGTCTCTCTATCTATCTTTCTGTCTTTCTCTATCTCATAAAATAATTCTTCACTTTTCATAAAACGAAAGAAATATATAATTAGCATACTAATTCGATCTTGCATCATCAAGAACAGATTATCAATCGCGCTAAAAAGTGGAACAATAAGTAAAAGAAAAAAAATATAAAAAAGGAAAGATATAAAAAGAAGGAACGTTGCTTATTCGTCGGCGAAACGATAGATTTGAAATTCAACTTCGTTCTCGAAATATATATATAATAGAAGATATCGGCCGATAACGAATAAACGTTTCGTTAAAAGAGCTCGTTCCTTCTTAACGTTTTTGTGTATATTCTTCTATTCTTTTTTTGTCTTATTCTTTTTCTTTTTTTTTTTTTTTTTTTTTTTTTTTATTCATATCTTTTCTCACGACGTACCTGTCTTTAAATTGCTAACGACCAGTAAAAGATAATGAATTTGGGAACCGCGACAGACGTGTCTGAAGATACGCGTTCTAATTTCCAGTTCCTCCGCGATGGATCGTCGAACCGACAGACAGCATAAGCGTTGAAAGGAACAGGCACGTTGCTTTGCATTGTCAAGCACAAGGTGTACCGACGCCTGTTATCGTTTGGAAAAAAGCTACGGGTGAGTAGCTCGAAAGAAGAAATAAAAAAGAAAAAAAAAAGAAGGAAAGAATGAAAGAATAAAAAAAAAACAAAAAAAAAGCAAAAAAAAAATATAAACATTACTCTTGGAACGAAGTTTAAGCTTACGGCATTTAATCGCAGGAAGCAAATCTGGCGAATACGAGGAGTTGCGGGAACGGGCGTACACTAAAATTCTAAGCAATGGAACGCTCCTTTTACAACACGTGAAAGAGGACAGAGAAGGTTTTTATCTTTGTCAAGCGAGCAACGGTATAGGATCTGGCATAGGCAAGGTTGTGCAATTAAAAGTTAATTGTAAGTACCTCGCAAAATTTCTCATATAGAATAATATTTTATATTATTAAAGTGTGCACTTGTGCTTATTATTAACTTATATAGCATCGCCGTACTTCGCTGCACCCTCGCGATTGGTAACGATTAAGAAAGGAGACACCGCTACGTTACATTGCGAGGTACACGGAGACAAGCCAGTGACTGTAAAATGGTTGAAAGGCGGAAAAATTGAATTGAATCCTTCGACGAATTATCGGTAATATAGAGAACGCTCTTTATTCTACGCGGAAAGAGAGAAGGGAAAATCGTGTTGAAATAAAATTTTTTATATAATTCATCATTTTTTTTTTTGTATTTTTTTTTTTGTATTTTTGTTTTTTTTTCCCCCTTTTTTTTCTTTCTTCACAAAGAGTCACCGTGAACCAAGAACCAACGCCCGACGGTGTTATCGCACAAATGCAAATTTCCTCGGCCGAAGCATCCGACAGCGGAGCATATTTTTGTCAAGCTAGCAATCTTTACGGTCGCGATCAACAACTTGTACAACTCCTCGTACAAGGTACGAAGTATATATCGGATAGATGGGATAAATATCTCGTATTAGGCAAAAGATATTGTAAATTTTTATCGTCTCGTTTAGAACCACCACAACCTCCAAACACTTTAGAAACAGCCATGGTAGCTAGTCGAAGTATAAACGTTAAGTGGCAACACAAGTCTCAAGATACCAGTGAAGTTACCAAATACATACTTCAATATAAGGAAGGCGAAGGTAAGAGAATTATTTCTACGATATAACAGTAAGGAAATTAAGCGTAAATTCGTTGATCAGGTGGTATGTGGCAACAACAAGAATTTGTCGGACCTCCTTTACCTTACGCTGCTTTAATCGACGATCTTAAACCTGCTACAAGATACACGATACGAGTAATCGCTGAAGGACCAGCAGGTCGTTCGGCTCCTTCAACGGAACTATTGGTTAGAACCGAACCTCAAAGACCCGCAGGACCTCCAGTTAATCTCGCTGCAAGAGCACTTTCTTCCTCGGAAATTTTGATTACTTGGTCACCACCATTGCCCGAACTTCGTCATGGTGACATACAAGGCTTTAATGTCGGCTATAGAGAGACTAGGTAACGAAATTTCTTCCCGTCGATTAACTCGTTCTAAACTTCATTGAATTTACTGTCTATTCTATTGAAACGACGATAAGAGCGAAAATTCATTAGAAAATGGCTAACGACAAATTTACGCTAAGATAAAAGTCTTAAACGATCTTTCTAGCTCAGGAAATCCATCGTACAATTTCACTTCTGTATCCGGAGATGGTGAGGAAGGGGGCGGTGAACTTCGATTGACGGGTCTTCGACCTTACACGAGATACTCCTTGGTCGTTCAAGCGTACAATCAAGTCGGATCTGGACCTTTATCCGAGCCATTACTAACGCAGACATTAGAGGATGGTGAGACTCGAAATTACCTTCCGGCGAGATCAATATGACGCTAACGTTGATTGCTACAAAGCTTCAGAACTTGTTCCTTTTCAGTTCCCAGTAAACCACCGGAAGATGTGAGATGTGCTGCGCTTACTTCGCAATCTCTACAAGTATCTTGGCAACCACCTCCTAATACTCATAGTAATGGCATTATTCAAGGTTATAAATTGAATTACGAGCCGATTTTAGCGGACGCATGGCGTGGTGTGGATGAAATGGAAGTAAGCACATTGCGTTGTGAAAGTAATCCAATTAAAAATATGAAGAGAACGTTATTCTAAAATGATATATATATATACTATATGTATATATATATATATACTATATATATATATATATACTATATATGTATATATATATACTATATATATATATATATATATATATATATATATATATACTTTTGTCGTAGGTACGTAAAACTAGTGCTTTAACGATAGTCCTCACAGATCTAAGAAAGTATACAAATTATACGATACAAGTACTAGCCTATACGAGAGTAGGAGATGGAGTTCCTACTACTGTTACTTATTGTCAGACAGAAGAAGATGGTATTGTTATTACAGCTATTCTACTTTATCCTTATTGTACCGATTCTAATTTAACTTTATTACAGTACCTGGAAGTCCAGCGGATATTAAAGTGGTCGTGAGTTCGCCTCAGGCTCTTTTTATTTCCTGGCTGCCACCATTGGAGCCTAATGGAATTATCACAAAATACAATCTCTATACTAGGTACATCATAGTTTAATCAAATTTATAAAAATCAACTTTTATCCGAGTTATAATTTGGATTAAATATTAACTCTAAAACGAAAGAACTTTTATCCAAATAATATTGTAGAGTTGTCGACGGTCAGGGAGAATTAAATCATGGCAAGAGGACATTACCAGCTACGAACACTCATTTCGAAGCAACGGGCTTACAACAACACGTAGAATATCAATTTTGGGTAACAGGTAATACTCGAGTCGGTGAAGGCCAAAGTTCGAAAGTTGCAGCTCAAGTACCAACTAATAGAGTACCCGCAAGGATCACGTCCTTTGGTGGTCATGTTGTAAAACCATGGAGAGGTTCTGCTACTTTAGCTTGCAATGAGGTTGGAGATCCCACTAGAGAATGGTACAAAGGAGCCATTGAACAAATTCGAACCGATACTACCAGAAACGCACAAATTTTACCAACCGGCGAACTCGTCCTTTCGAATTTACAATCACAAGATTCTGGAAATTATACCTGTCAAGTGGAAAACGCCCAAGGGGGTGATAAATTACATTACACTCTTACAGTGCAAGGTAATATATATTTTTATAGAATTTATCTATACTTAAATTCGTATCACTTTGTATTTATACTTTCTCTAGTTCCACCCAATGCACCTGTATTATATGTAACGAGTTCAACATCGAGTAGTATATTATTACATTGGAAAGCTGGTTATCACGGAGGTGCTCCTCTAACCGGTTACACGTTACATTATCGTACAACGCATGGCAACTTAGACGAATTACATCTCTCTAGACATGCTACTAATCACGAGCTAAAGGTAAGCTTTCGAGAGAAATATTTTTAATACATTATAATTCAAGAGGTATATTCGCAAATTTTTTATTTCAACAGGGTCTTTTATGTGGAAATACTTATCAATTGTATTTAACATCGCATAATAAAATTGGTAGTAGCCCTTCGTCGCCGGTACTTTCTGTACGAACTCAAGGCCAAGCACCAGGAATACCACCGTCCGCGGCTTTTCTTAGCCCCAACTCGACAACGTTGGTTCTAAGATTACACGTTTGGCCTGACAATGGATGTCCTATACTTTACTTCGTTATTCAGTACAGACCTGCAAACGAATTTCATTGGACTTTAGTGTCTAACAGCGTTAAAATGCAACGAAGATTCGTCGTAACAAATTTAACACCTAGTACGGTTTATCAATTGAAGGTCGAAGCTCATAACGTTGCTGGAAGCAATCAAGCGGAATTCAGTTTCGTGACATTGACGAAGGAAGGTGGTAAGCTCGAACGACGTTAATAAACTCCGCTTGAATCGCTTGAAAAGTTCGTCATTGCGCTCATTAATCAGCTGGTGAAATAATAAAATTGTAAAAATTATATCCACAAAAAGCACTGTGTTCCTGTAACCTTGCAGAACCACCGCCTCCAGAATTATCGAAACGTGGAATAGCATCTGTTATACCATTCTATGCGGATGTAAAAGTTATGCTGCCTTTGATAATCGCTACATTTGCTCTGGTCACGACGGCCATAATAGTTGCTTTCCGTTGGCGAAACAGTAAGTTTTCTTAATAAAAAATATAAATTTAAAACCAAATATAATTAAAATCAAATACAATAGAGAATATATTTTAGGATATTTGGGAGACAGAGTTCAAAGACCGATGAAGGAGTCCCAAGAAAATCAACAAAACGCGGAAACACAACGAGAACGTTATTACGCAACTATTCACAAGGTCGCCCTGCAACAGGCAGCAAATACGGGTGCAGGGCCCGACAAGATTCCAGGTGAACCTTTGTTACGATACGGACGACAGCCAGGTTTGGTACTATAATTACTGTACAGGTAAAATGCGCATCGCCCATCCAATCATGCGATTTTCACGATGCAACAGTAGGTCGATGAGAGAACGATATTCAAAGAATTAACCAATTATGATATTCGTTAAATATAATTTAGGTTTGGTCAATCTTCGAATATCTATCGGAAATCGATCGCTGAATGTATAACGCGTCACATCAAAGGTATAAATACATTATCATCAATCGACATATTTGATCCTGTCAACATCTTTCTAGATACACGGATATCCAGAATTATTGGTCAGACGCGATTTGAAAGGTAGGCAATGCCTCTAATGGGTTACAGAGACAGCGGAGGACATCTCGCCGTACGCTACGTTCCAGCTTTCGGAGGGTGGCGGGGGAAGCCTGGCAGGGCTGGGAGGATTGGGAGGACTGGGAGGCGCGGCGGAAGCATCTGCGGCAGGCCTACATCCGAACAATACTCTTCTTCACAGTTTCATGTATCACGAGCACGCTATGACCGAGGGCTGCGCGAGTCCTCCGCCAGCGGCAACGGTAAAAAATTTATCTATCTTAGAATTATTTTCTAATATTATTTATATAAAATGAAGTATCGATCGAACTTTTCTTTTTTTCTTTCTTTTATATATATATATATATATGAATATAGAGTATGAAGAGTGTCTCGTCGAGGAGACGACAACAGAGGAAACAACAAACCCCGGGCGACGTCGAGAGCGACGAGAGCGAGTCTGACCCGGATCAGCTGACGAGCTCTCGCACAGAGTCTTCCAATCAACTCGACGCTGGCAAACTCAAACACAGTACGTTATATTATCTCTAATCCTTCTAAAATCCATCTTATCGAACGAATTATTATTATAAGGAAACAATCTTTCAGTTCGAGCCGTTTCAGACTTCATTTATCACGGTACGTCGAGCACTTCCTCGGACATCTCGCCGATGTCGGAACAGAAATCACTGCCACGAAGAGGACGATCTAGGTAATTAATACATTTTGTTGTTTTTTTAATTATTAGTTGCTGTTTAAGAATTTTCAAATTTTTAACAATCTTTTTCGGTAAATTATGCTTAATATAATTTTGATTGTTCTTTTATTTTGCTTTATGTATGTTTAAACATTAAATAATTAAGGGGAAACAGTAATTAATTTTCAATATCTAATTGTTATATAAAATAAGAAAATTTTAATACATATAAATATTTAATATAATATAATTTAATATTATATAATTTTATATAAAATGAGAAAATTTTAATACATATATATATATATATATATATATATATATATGTATGTATGTATTTATATATAATATATAACGTTACTTACCATTAGAAAAATTGACGTCTTAATCTTCATTGAGCCAGTTCGGAAAAATGGATCGCTCGTTGTTATTTACATTTGTTACATTCATAATCACAGTATCGAATCATATTAAACAATATGATACTTTCAAATCCCCTGTGGAAATATAAACCTCGATAATAATTAATGTAAAATGACATAACAATAACATTGAGCGTATCTACATTTTCCCATGAATTTTATACCGACACGGTTCCATAATCAAACATCATGAACGTCGATTATTATAAATCGATAAACACGTTGAATAAATAATATTATTATTGTCACAGATAATTTATTAATACAAATATTGATATTATATCGATTAATATACGACAACAAATAATCGCTAATATTTTTAAGACACCGTAACTTTTATTTTTCGATATTCCTTATTTTTTTATTTGTATTTACTCACCAACAAAACTAATATTGTACAGATATATAATGAATGACAAAAATATTCGGACATTATAGTATATTTGAATAAATCGGTATATATATTTCGATTGTTCTTGAATAAAAAAAAAAATTTTTTTTTCCTTTTATGTATCACTTATTGTGATTAACAAAAATATATTATACAACTTAATGTATTTATATTTAGCCATTACAATTTTATACACATTATAAATGAAATATTGTTTGATTTTCATATTACAAAAATATTCGGACGTCAATACCACTAATATCAAATAAAATATTTTTTAAATCATTTGGCGAAATTTCAATATTTGGTGGCATAGATCTTTTGATTTTGGACGTGTTTTAATCGTTTATACTAGAAATAATTTTTTTTAAATATTCGGGTCTTATTTGTTGCCATACTTCTTATAATTTTTTCCTTAACCCTTTTTTTTGTATGGAAGTTAAATGTAGTCATCGGTCTAATTCATTCTATAGATTATCGATAGAATTTAAATCTGATGATTGAGATGAACAACCCTGATTGATGGTCTAAAATATAAAGCTTAAATACGTACGAATGATGTTTCTTTCTTATATATCTGCGTATGGATTAGACTGGCCAATAAGTGATGTCGAATTTTCAATAAAAAAATAACTAATATTTTTAATTTAGATATAAAATACTGAAAATTCCTATATTATTGAACCATCCAATAAATACGTTAAAAACAACGTAAAACGACAGCTTATTTACTTTTTTTAAATGATTTACTCTGTTTCCCTTTAAAACAATCGCGATTATGTTTTTATTAAAAAGTGATTTTACGTTAAATAATTTCTAATCAGCATAAAGTAAATCTTATTTATTTTTTTTTTACGGCTATCTTTTAAGATGGCATGTTCCCAGCAGGAATTCACTGCGTACGTTGCTTCCGCCGATATCGGTTGCGGAGACTGCTTTTGTAGCGGGTAATCAAGGCAACGTCGTTCCGCAACATGGAAATGGTGATCGTCCTGAGCTGAGCGAGGCCGAATGTGACATCGATTCTTTGAAGAAGCTCAAACTAGGCCTTAGGAGTTCCCTTTGGTCAAGACCGAGTACTCAAAATAATCCTTCCTCCGATTACTCTATCGCCGTCTAACTTCTCGGGCGTTACCACGATCGACCGAATACTCCAAATTCTCTTCCAAAAGACCCTTTCATCCCTTTTCGTGGTCCAAGTTGAATAGATAAAGAATACAATTTAATCTTCTTTCCCGTGTCTCGTCGAGAAGCTATGATGCTTAATTAAAGAACAGCGAATGAGAGATATAAATAGATGGAGAGAGAGAGAGAGAGAGAGAAAAAGAGAAAGAGAAAGAGAGAGAAAGAAAATAGTTGAACGCGCCGTTAATAGACGCACGATTTGAAAAATTCGGATTAATCCAAACGAATGACACGACAAGACACGTTATACGTTGAGCGTGTACGTATTAGAAATGGGCGTGCGTGAACACGATTAATACAAATTTCTAATCGTATATACGCGTGAGTGCCAAAGATAATAAAAATAAGGAAAGAAATGATGAAATATACTCGTATGGTACGAATAGAACCGCGCGAAATTTGAAAATTCGTATATAATGCGATGAGAGGACGTAAGGCGACACCAAGAGAAGAGATTTTAGTCTTCTTCGTATTTCATGTACCTTCGTAATATAGAAATATATATATATATATTTCTCGCGACCACTTTTATCCGAGCGGTAATAATCGAAAACACATATCGATCGGCTATCGAAAAGTAACCGTGTGACATCTTTCGTATTGCCAAAATGTAAAACTCTTTTTACATATAATAAAATGTATCGCGATCACCGGGATACGTCGAACGAGACTGATTTTTATCTCTAGTTTATAAAATTCTCCGAATTATTTATTCGACGCGTTCAATAAGAACATCTTCTTGTTCGGTGTCATCTTCCTTCTTAACATCGCAAAGAAACACGCGAACGGCCGGTGCGAAGAGCCAAAGAGAAGAGAATAATATAAATATAGGTCGAGGTATTGATAAACAAAAGAAAAAAAAAAAAGAGCAAGAAAGAAAGACAAACGAGAAATAAAATAGTGGAACGAAGGGATAGAAATATGGAGATGATTTTCGTCCTCGGGACGAAACTCGATGAATCGTTGGACTCTGTTACATTGTAAGAGTTTATAACGTACGAGTACACATCGTTAATTACTTTAAATCCGTTATGATCCTAAAAGACTTCTAAATAGTACGTTTTTCCGTGCGACGAAGATGAGGATCTAGTAAGGCTGGAGTGGACTTCATCCAACTCTACGAATTATTATTGTCCACTCTTCGGAGCGTTTAGAGAAAGAGAGAAATAGAAAATGGGGAGAGTAAACAAAAAAAAAATTAGATAAAGAAAGAAAAAAAAAAGGAGGATGAAACGGGAGAGGCGCGGAAAACCGTATCTCTCTTCGAATGTCGCGCACGCTCATAAAAGAAAAAAAAAAAAAAGATTCATCTAATTGTCAGTAAAATACAAAAAAAAAAAAAATCCAAAAAAAACCAAAAAAAAAATACAAAAAAAGAAAAGAATATCAAATCGATCACTGTTGCTATCTTGCGTCCGTTCGACTTTCGCTCGGCCGACGATAAGAGGGAGAAAGAAAATTAATTCGATTTTCGTCGAATCGGTGGCCGTAAGTCGTCGTCGATAGAGTAAATAGAGGTTAGTAGACCTTAAAGATTCCAAGTTCCAAAATATTTCCACGACACTGCCAGTCTGCAGACTATCGAATGGATCCAATAATAATCTTGACTGATCTCCATTGTCTTTCGTAGCGATCACGAATTTTTTCCGAAAGACTGCTTTTTGCGTAAAAAACTACGCTAACACTTGGGAACACACTACACCAAGATTAATAATTATTAATAAGATATTCGTTGGCCAATCATAGTGGTTACTGCCCTAAACTAATAAAGAAAAAAACAAAAAAAAACAAAAAAAAACAAAAAAAAAACAAAAAAAAAGAAGAAAAAAAAATAACAGTGCGCGACAATGCGAAGACGAGGCCAAAATGGTATACGCGTATAATGAATGTGAGAGAAAGCACGGGGACGATAAAGTTTTGTTGAAGACGTTTCGCCTCTTGGTGCATTTTCAAAAATCGACGATACAACTTTAAAGTGTATAGATTTAGTAATAATACAAATTTAAAAAAAAAAAAAAAAAAAGAAAGAAAGAAAAAGAAAGAATGAAATAAAAAAATTATAAAGAACAAAAAGAATTACCATGGATAATATCTTCAACGAAGTTTTGTCGTCATTCTTTTAAAGAACTCGGAGCGAAAACGCGCGTTACGTACAGAGAGAAACGTTGCGTTGGTGTATATAAAATAATAATAATAATAATAATAATAATAAAAGAAAAAAAAATGAAGTAAAAAAAGAAGCACGTCAATCAAACTCGTAGAGTTCGATTCGAATTCGTTAGTATCATTTACCGGGAAGCGGGTATTATTTACGACACGCGAAACAAACACACGTGTTTTAGGTCGGGCACTCGATCGTCCGCCGCCGAATTTTTGTACATTTTTTCATTGCGATCGAATTCCGCCGATCCTTTTTTTCTACGTTAACGATTCGGTAGGAAGACTCAGTGCCACGATTACATTGCGAGATTATACGATGGTCGTTCAAAAAATATGTTAGCGAGATATCTTTGAAGAGATCTGGAATTATTCTAAAAAGAGATTTTTAGACACTCTATACTATATACATGTATATATATGTGTATATCTATATATATATATATATATGTGTGTGTGTGTATCTATCAAGGAATTATTCGACGTATTTTAAAAATATCATTGATCTTTTCAGCTTCGTAACGATATCAATAAATATTGAAATGAAGAATTGAACACGATTGATCTCGCAAGCTCATTTCATGAACGACCCTTGTACGTATAGCGGTACGGTATTTATATAAATATGTTTTATCATATTGGATCGATCGATGATATTCTCTTGAGATCTCCTTACGAATAATATCTTTGGAAGTTAAATTAAAACTATTCGTTGCCGTTCGATCCAGTTTCCGATCGCGATTCGAAGTTACCGTCTTCTTGATCGTCGACTTTCTCGCGAAGAACAAAAAGAAAAAAGACAGAAGATGTGAGAGCAAATCAAACGAACGATTATTATTATAACTATTATTAGTGTCGTTGTAAAAAGTATCTTGCGCGAATGTGGTGGTATGCTTGTGCGAAAGATCTAAAAATCTCTTTTCCCCTCTTTGGAGCGTCATCTCGAATAAAAATAAGAAGAAGAATAAAAGAAAAAAAAAAAAAACAAAAAGGAAAGAAGGAAAGAAAAAAGAAAACAAAAGATAATAAAGCTCGCCGAGATTTTAATTGTCAATAAACTCAATATCTCTGCTGACTGCCAAAATTTCTCTTCCGTTGCGAGACTGCGATTAACGACGTAAATAAATGAATTTGAGCATTATTTCGCTCTAATCATATTAAAAAGTCGAAGATATGAAGTTTCGAAGCACTGCGTCGATCGTAGAATCGATTAAATAAATTGATATCGTGTAAAACATATCCGTTCTTTCGTTATCTCATTTTTTTTTTTTATACAAAAGTACAACAATACCATCCTAGATGAAAAAAAGAAAAAAAAAGGAAGAAAGAAGAAAAATAACGAAAAGTTTAAGAATCCAATACGATCAACTCGATTAAAATCCTGTAAGCTCGGCAAAAGTGGAATCCATATCGTTGCATATATACCTGTACTTCTCCTTTTCTTTAAACAAATAATCTAAAACATACGTACATATAAACGTTACTCTCTTCGATTTAAATTTTAAGAAAAAAAAAAGAAAGAAAGAAAGAAGAGAAAAAAGAAAAAAAAGAACAATTTAATTTTGCCCACCTTCTCTCGAATCTAATTCCTTGACAAGCACCTTGACGGCTTGTTCGGCTATGATTGCTCGCTTCTCAGCTGATTTTAATTTAACTTTCAATTCCTTCAATTGCGCTTTGAACGCTTCCACTCTCCGATTGGCCTACAAGGATAAAAATAAATTACGTAGAACTACAATCGTATTTTTCGATGTTACGTAAACTATCCTACCTTTTCTTCGGATATCTCTAAAGACTTTAATATATTACCGACGATGAACAATTCGTCCTCGCGTTCGACGATTTTACTACGGAAAAGTAAGTATGAAAAAAAGAAAAGAAAAAAAATAAAAGTGAAATTTATTCTAAAATTACTTTGTTACACAAAAGAACGTACGCTTCGCTCGATTTCACTCTTTCTTCCGCGGCTTCGAGTTCGTCCTCAACGAAAGTCAATTTTCGTGAGATCTCGTCGGATTTATTATCGGCATCTTCAGCGATAAGCCTGGCTTCTTTCAACTGTGCCGTCAATTGATCCATTCTTTCCTCGTCCAATTTGCTTCTATTCTCCAAGACCTTACAAATTCTACGTAAAAATTTCTTTGAAGATAATATATATATATATATATATATATATATATATATATATATATATATATAAATATATATATATATATATATATATATATATATATATAAATATGGAATATTAGAAATCTTTTGAAATAATAATAAATGAAATTTCGCGACGAACCGTTTTGCATCTTCTGCGGTTTCCATAGCTTGCGTTAACTTAACTTGTGCAACGAGTCGTCGTTCTTCGGATTTTTCTAAATTTTCCAAACACTGTTGCATCTTTCTATTCAATATTGCCAGTTCGGATTGCGTCTGAAAATAATCGAATGATTAAATTAACGAGAACAAAAGGAAAGATATAAACAAAGGATTAGTCTTGCAAATTTTTCACTAACCACGATATATATTCTTTCCTTCTGTTCGAGACTCTTAATCGACTTTTTTAGATGAGTTTTGCTCACTTGCAAATCATGTTCCATTTGAATTAGTTTCTTTGCCAGTTCTCGTACACCGTCTCTCAATTTTTCTTCCCTACGATTAGCCTCCTTTGCCTGTTGATCGCACATATCGGCTTTATCTATCGCAAGATCTTTCTCGACCTTCAACGTTTGCAAACGTTTCTTGATCGCGTTCATAGTTCGATCGATGTCTATATCGATATACTTATGTATATCGCGGTGATAGAGTAGCGGACCTTCTAATCCAAAGCTCGCGGGTTACTGCACTCGATGACCGATCAAGACAATGCTTTATAGACTCAAAGAAATGCAAAAGAAACAATGTACCGGGTTCTTTAGTTAGACTCAAACGAATTCTTTGACTTGTTCGCGTTCTGGTCTGCTTTATTCCGCCCGTTTTCAACAACTGACCGACGATAAGGATAAAAAAAGGAGAAGAAAAAAAAGGAAAAACAAGTAGCTTTTCCGAGGGTATTTTTTCGACATAAATATATAATTTTCTCATGATAAATGGTCATACCTGTAAAAATATACCATAATATATATATAACTAATAATCGAGAATAATCGTTATAAACAGCGATTATCGTGATAGGCGTTTATTGAAAATACAGAATTGCATACAACAATAAAAAGGGAAAGAAGAGTATCGTGCTCTTTTTTCACGTATCGCAATTTCGCCATATTAGCCCACGTAGATGCTTCTGAAAGAAAAGAGGCGACGTATCAGTTCTATCAAGAAGAGCATCAATTTCTCAAGCGACCGTGAGCCAGTATTCACTGACCCCATAGATCTTGGCAGGGTGTTATGCGTAGAGCGAAGCGGCTACGATTAAGAATTAGCAACGTGCATACCTCCTAACGTCGGTTAACTTATCGCAAAGCTTCTCGCAAAGCAAATTATATTAAAGTCATATAAGTATTCCTTAACAAATTAAAATAATGACACGAATCAGCATATAAGCACATCGGACATAAATGAAAGAACGTCCGTGTTAGATGTAGCGAATAAGCGGAAAAAGCGCAGATGTAATAAAATAATGTAAAATCGAATTCGTTTAGACGATCTCAATAACCCGTCATCTCGGCGAACGTGGCATCCATGTCGTCGCAAACAGCCTTGTATTTCTCCTTCTCCTCTCTGAGCTCATCTGTAAATCGAAACATCGTTCGACGTCAATTATATGTTCGAAATTTTATTCATTCTTAAGCAGTATAATAACAAAGTAAAATAATGATAATACCTTCTTTGGTATCTACTTCTTTCAATAGTAACTTGACAGTTCTTTCAGCAAGAATGGCACGTTTCTCGGCTTCCTTTAACTTCTTCTTCAATGACTTCAACTGCACTTTAAATTCCTCCACTCGTTGATTCGCCTGTAACAAAAAGTCGTTACGCATCATCGTGATCATCGTAACTTAAAATTATATAACTTACCTTCTCCTCGGATACCTCCAACGACTTGACAATATTCTGCACGATGAATAATTCATCTTCTCGTTCAACGATTTTTCTATAGAAAAGAAAACGTCTTGATTTAGATCGAATTATAAATCACGATACTCGATAATATTCCAATAATAAAATATACATACGCTTCGCTCGTTTTCACTCTTTCTTCCGCTCCTTCGAGTTCCTCTTCAACGAATTGCAATTTCCTCGCAATTTCATCCGATTTCGCGTCAGCATCCTCGGCGATCAGCCTCGCATCTTTTAATTCCGCCATCAGCTTTTGCGTACGTTCTTCGTCGAGTCGACTCCTATCCTCCAACACTTTGCACATTCTGCAGAAAGAAACTGTAATTAAGTATTTATCGGTATTCTTCAACGATTATCATCCTTTTATAAAGTGAAATATATTTTCCGAATTATTTCTTAAATCTCGGTCACTAAGTACAAACCTTGAAGCATCATCAGCGAGTTCCGTCGCACGTGCAAGTTTCGTCTGAGCGGTAAGACGTAATTCTTCTTTCTTAGTAAGAGTCGCCTCAATTTCCTGAACCTTTTTCGTCAACGACGTTCGATCTTGTTCAGCCTGTTAATATAATAAAGACGATCGATAAATTAAAAATGAATAAAAAGAAAGAGAACAAAAAAATCATATTTACGCACTCTAGACCAAGATTTTTCGCATTGCTCCAAGTCGGCGGTAGATTGTTCGAGCTGAGTCTTCGTTATTCCATAATCCCTCTCGAGTTGAACCAATCGTTTCTGCAAATCTCTCAAATCGTCATTCAATTTGTCGGCACGCATATTTTCTTGCTTCGCTTTATTTTCATTCAATTCGACTTTCTCATTAGCGGCATCCATCTCCATCTTCAGCGCCGCAATTTTCTTCTTGATCGCCTCCATGATGACGGGCGGCTCTTTACGTTTTCTTTACCGATGATATTTCTCGACTTTTAATACCTAAAAAAACGAGAAAAATGTAATTAATAAAATAATAACATTTTTTAATCACGAATGCATAGAAATATCATGTAATATTAAAATATCGCTAACACTTTTTCTTTTTCCGTTATATGATCATTATTTACTGTATGTTATAAAAAATTATCTTATGCAAAATACATAAGTAAAGTTCGTATATAAAAGCACGATCATATTTAATGATGATATGTCGTAATACCAAAAGAAAAGGTAATGAGTTTTTATTAAGTAAAGAGCATATCACTCACTCTGATCGTAGCGATGATCCACGATGTGAGAATGCACAACCGGATGCCTTCGAAAGCTAAGCTAAAATAAAACGAAACCGGTGTGGCACGGGCCTCCCCGAACTCTTCGATCGAATCCAATTCTATAATTGCTTAACGACTTTGGCTATGGTCCCGAATTTACCCTGGCTCTTAACTGGTCGATCCTCCTCACTATACTGACTACTAGCCGCGAAACGCGATCTCCGCCTTCCCATGCTATTCTCGGCCTCTAAAAGAATCTCGTTCCTGTTTTCTGACCGACCACGTAACCGAGTGGCCATAGTAAACAGCAAACATCGGGAATGCAATACCCGATGCGTCTTGTTCGTCATCGTACTCGATCCTTCATATCACGCCAGTTGCAATACAATTTGAAATTGATTTTATCAATTATCTTTTAATTGACCATTCGAATTTTCCCGCTCGACTGATTCACCGATCGACCGATCGAATCGCAACGCCTCGCATGCAATCAAACTCAAACGCGCCAGAGATAAACTTATAGAAATTGGGAAGCGATTGGAATGGAGATTTTAGGAACAAGCTTGGATGAAACAAAATGGACCGCTGAATCTTGTGTGCAAATAACTTCACTACCGTATGTATACATATATCAGTTACAATGTCATAACAGATCAATTTCATTCTTGACCTAATGTCCAGGACATAGTTTTAGAGAAGGATTAAGTTTTACAAGTATATCTATGTTCTTAGATTATGCATAAAATCGTCGGTTTTGTCATTATATGATATATAGCATTTAAAAAACATAAAATGTGTGTGTGTGTGTGTGTGTGTGTGTGTATTTTTGTTTGTGTATATATATGTTTGTGGGGAGTATATATGATTAAAAAAAATCTACTATATATATCCCCGGTACTCCCATTACACCTTTTTTAGAAACCTTTTAGAACTTACAAGTAGCTATTTCCTTATGTTTTAAACCTCTTAAATATTTTGCAAACTGCACGCGCTTATCGTGCACAGTCTCATTGTTCCAAATGTATTACTAAACATCTTTTTTAGATTTAATATTATATCACAAAAAGCAATATTTTTAGAACACAAACTTTCCAAAGCGTATCGCAGCAGATATAGAAATTTTTGAAAATTGTATACATACATACATTAACTGTTCTTCTCATAACAAGAATTACAAAACATATTTAAAAGCTAATAGCAAGCAACGAGAACACATCCTTACAAAGTCTTAAATAGAATACAATAATTATGAAATTGTTTATTTTTTAAATACATAATGTTTAGAAATATAAAATAATAGTAAAAAATTTTCAAATTCTTATTGTATTCATAATGTTATTTTCCATACGTGTTATTTGTTTGGCATTTTAATTAACATTAGTATGAATATAATATAAACTTAGATAGTATGCACTTATTTTTCTTAGAAGTAACGTTCAATTTTCGCGACTTGTTAATACATATATTTAAACAATACATTACGTTAGTTGATTATAACAAAGCTTTTGAATGACAAGATTAATTAAAAATTTTAATTCGTATCTTTCATCCATAAGTTATAATAATAGATATATATTCTGGCAGAAACGTGTATTAAATACTGTATAAAAAATTACATGCTCCAGCATGTAATTAAATCACAAATCATAATAAGCATTTAATCCATATATAAATAATGGAAAAACTTTTTTTTTTTTTTTTTTTTTTTTAATTTTCTATAACTACTTATTAAATACTAACCAAGAGTTATATGTTACTTGTGAAGTTTTTAGTATAAAGTCTTTCACAGCTGTACGTAGCAAGATAATAAGAAATGTACATATCATATGAACAAGCATATCACACAACATACTTATAATTAATTTTAAAAATTGTGCAAATTTTTTTGTTCTCATTCACATACAAATATATACATATTTTACTAAATGAAAACAGTGCATATTGACAATTGATATTTGATAAGATACTGTTATATGGATACCAAAAAAGCTTTCGAAAGAATATCGATATCAAATTCAATATCATATTTTTTTTTCTTTTTTTATATATGTGTAGTATGAAATTGCTTCGTTTTTTATGCGTACGCATAATATTTAGAAATATTCTTGGATATAAATATCTGGTTTATTATAATGGTATTTCTGTTTTTGGCTAGATATGTAGCATATTGATTTATTTTTCTGCCTTCAAAGAATTGATTCTTTTCATAGCATTATAAGGAATGATAACATGATGCAGAAAAATTTGTATACCGACGCATAGGAATGCAATTCAGAGAAATAAGATCTCCTTATGTTAAATAATCTATAGGAATACTGTATTATATATATAATACCTACTACTTATGCCAATGCAGTGAACATGACACGAATGTTGTATAAAGACAAACGTTTTATCTGTACTTTTACAAAGTACAGTGAATTGATTGAAGATGTAATCGCGCACATCCTTAAAATGCAGCTGTAAAAAATCTTCAATGTTTTTAACTTTGTCACGTAAACTATATCATTTAAGTAATAAATTTGCAAAGTGCCACGCATACGTTATTTTTCAAATCGACGTATAAAATTACACAATAAACGCAGTTGGTGTCATTAAAAGATGACATAAATACTTAGTATACTTACATAATTAATACAACATTTATAACGGGCGGAAACAGTGATGCTTTGGCAATTTCAAGTGCTGCAGTATTAAAAATTTGGTTGTTTAATCTAGAAAGTATTGATGCATCGTCGATAAGCGCAGCATCGTCATCTGGAAAGATTAGACCCTGTCTCAGAATCAATAGCCATTGATAAAACATACACTGGCGTGTGAGAAAGCAAAAGATGCACGGCATCCCCACGATCAAGGGCACGTAATTGCTGTATAAGAGAACTGACAGTACAATCCGTGCCTGTACAATTTAGTAACCTACGGAAATATCTTATTATAATAATTACATTGTCAATTAATTAATTTAATTTTCACAATTTTACTAACCTGAGCGTCGGACTGTCTACTGTACTGTCCAATTGTGCAACTCGATCCCCTAAACCCAATCTTACGGCAAGAAGACACCAATCTCTTCCATGATGATCAGGTGGATCTAGCATTTCAGCTAATCTTCTTTTTACAGCAGGTTTTATACTCTTAAGAGGTTGTCTTGTACCTGGAAGACAGTTCTCCATCAGGGGTAACCCACATCCAACAATGTCCCAAATGCTTTCTTCTTGATTGTTAATTGGATTTTTAAGTATAGCTTCTTCCAAATTTTTATCTATTAAGGCTGACACTATTGTTGCAGGTTCCCAAGAATGTATTACCTATGATATCATAAAAGCAAACATGTGACTCTTAAATTAATATACCACGTGAAATATATATAATTAAAGTTACTAACATCGCTATATCCTTGAAGTTGACTTGGACTAAGCCAATGCTTCTCAAGTAGCATTCCAGGTGCTACTAAGTCAAGAGTAGCATTGACAGCATCCAAAATAACACTGAAAAGTCCAAAACACTGAGCACTAGATCCACGAGGTCCTCGTACTCGAATTTCTATACAACTTTGTTCCTCCTCTTCAAATGTTACGATACTTTCGCAAGGACCCACACACAGTTTTGATCCTCTCCACCATTGATATAGATCCGAATTTGATGGATCCCAAGTTTGAGTAATTTTTCGCAATTGAGCCTATTTGTTAAAAACACGTTACAATTTGTTTATCTTTTTATCTGATATGCATGCAAAGTATTAAAAAATTATTCATACTTGTAAGTGTGGGAATATCGGAGATAAATGGTATAAAGGAGCCTCTGCTGGACAAAGACGAAGACCCGCATGTGGCAACGAATTCGTTGATGATTTCCATGGCTCCCATAAACCAGGAAGACGTTCCACCAGATTTAAACAAGGTAATTCATATTCCACTTCATCGTCATCTACTTCACACTATGAGAACATTTCAGCAAAGTATTATTTTTGTTATATTTTTTTGTTATAAATTAAATAGATAAAAAAATAAAAAAATCGATAATATACCGGAACACACAAATTAACAGCTTGTAAAGCTTGTAAAGCTTGACTTGCTGGACAAGGACATCGTGCCTGAAAATCTTCTAAAGTATAAACTCCTGTAGTACGTCCTCCAAGACGACCCCGTTGGTCAGGACTTAATTGCCAATTTATAACATCTTGCCAAAACCATTCTGGGCTAAGAACTATTAAGTCGCCAGGAAGAAGTAAACATTCTCCTAAATTCTGTAAAAAAAAAATATATAATTATATACCTATACAATAAATACATTATTTTGTTAAGAAGGATCTAAAGGTATAATAACTTCAGGTACTATGGATTATTATCATCTTTTAGAACCGACAGTCTAATGGCTATATGACAGCTATAGCTATAGCCATTATATGGCAATATAATGGCTATATAAAAATATTATATCTTTATTACCAGCTATTACTTCACACTAACGTAGATGTTAGCTTAGATATGAAATGATCAGTTTAGCTCTAGGATAAGAATAACATTTTATGTATATATACCTGTAATTGTAATCCAAGTTGTTTAGAATGCTCTAAACAAACCAATGGATTGATTTTTCTGATTTCATTCAAAAATTCATCCTGTGTAAGCATTACTGGAGGTACTTCCAAAGATTGTACATATGTTCTCCATGATTCAGCAAGACCGGTCCATACCAAAGCACTCTATAGTAAAAATTCTAGATCAATTATAAAGACATACAAAGATGTATAACACATATTGATGCGTAAAATATATACAAGAGAAATATTTATGCTTTATTACATTTGATAATAGTGCATGTATGTATTTTTGGGGCAAAGCATTAAAGCATCTACTTTGAAAGAAGTAGAATTCTTTTTAGAGACATCACTTTTATCAAAGGAATTGAGAAATGGATCGACCTGTTTATCAAGATTCGCCAGGGGCACGTACATGGCCGCTTCACGCGGCGTGTCACGTCGGAGAAAACTTTCTGCAACTTCCGGTCCATCCTACATCATGCATGGCATGCATTAAGGCTGATGTTAATAAACTTTAATAGCCACATAATCAGCAACCAAAACATATGTTATTAGTCATTCGATCATGTAATAGATACAATGGAATAAATGATCAAATATGAAGATGTTAATATTTGAACAATAACTTTTCAAAACAGATCTTATAGAGAGATGTTTAAATTAGATTAAATTATTAAATTAAGTTTTATAGAAACTTTATATCTTTCGTTCAAAGGTTAACAAAAAATATATCGATAAGAGTCTGTTTTTACAAGTTCATGTATTTTATTAATGTTTAACTTGTGCTTATGTTAGTCAGACATTGCAAATAACCAATGTGATAGAAAATTGTAGAACACATAAATATTTACTTTCAATGACTTGATTTACTTACAATTGTATTAAATTAACCATGCATTGGATCGATGACCAAAAATTGGTGAAGAAAGCATAATGTAGCAAAAATGTTGATATATTTTTTAATTCTTTGCTTAATTCACCAATATGTTAACACTGCCAGACATAGTGTACATATGCAAAGTGAAATATAATTTTTGACCAGGACCGTTTTATAAATTTATATAATATTATAAATTGATCAAAGAGATATGTTATATGTTCATAAACAATATGACACTTCTCTTATAATCAATTATACATTAAACGGACCTGTTCGTACCAGATATCAAGCATGCTATGATATCGTGCACTTAGTATACTTTGAAATGCATCAAGAGCATACTGAAGTATAGAAGACATATTTAAAGTTAGAGCAAGAACTAGAAGAGACTGAAAATGCTTACAGAGTGCTCACAACTTGATGAAAATTGAGAAACTCGTATTTATATATATATATATATATGTATGTTTTTTTTTGTGAAGTTAGAAGTGAGAAACATTTTCTCTTCTAGTGCGCGTGATAAAGTGTTATCACGTTCAACGTGAGAAATATTGTTGCTTCACCTCAAGAAACTCCATCCTTGCATTATTTAAATAAGATCTGAGCAGCTTCAAACCAGGGCTAGAAGGATTGGTCGCATCCACCGCTACCATTTGAGGCTCATCTCCCAAAATCAATGTAAAATCTTTCAAAAAAGGTAAGAGTGGACTGAGAAGGCTACCACCACTGGAATTCGGTGCTAAAGGCTCCGGCGCATAAGTACCCACTAAAATGACTTTTATATCACTGCATTTCCCAGCAAATCCTTTAATAAAAAAAAGAATATAAAAAATATATAAAAAAAAAAAACAAACAATAAAAGAGAATTAAAACTTAGTTTCAACAAACCAATACTGTTAGGTGTAATTCGATCTACAATAAAACGGAGCCAAAATTTTATTTGCTGAAGTTGAACGGTAAGTGGTTCGCGAAGACTAACTGTAATAAGGTGAACTGCTGGTTGCTGAAATGTAAGTACATAGTGGTAAGATGCTAAATATTCTTCTCTGCCACATAATTCCCAAAATACGCATTCTCCTCCTATGAAAATAAATGATAAAAAATTATATAATATTTTGTATTATATTATAAAGATAATCTCTATTATACTATATTTATAATCCGTTAAATGTATTTAAAAAATTTGTTTTTTCTTACCGACATTTCCTCGACTCCATTCCACACCTTGTGTACCTTCATATTCACTATCACTATATTCAAAACTGAGAGAACCATGTTTACTAGTAACATCTAACTCAATACTTGGTTCTCTCTGAATAAAATTATTCTTTTTAAAACATTATTTTAACTAATACAAAATTTATTATGTCAATAATGTGTTAATGTTATGTGATATACCTTTGCTGAATAATTTTGACTCCTCGATCTCCTAAAAAAACCGAAACTAAAAATTCCAGATTTTAAAGAACTAATTAAAGAGGACTTTCCTGATGCACAATGTCCCAAAAGTCTTATATGTAAACGATCAATTGGTCTATGTGTTGGTTGCAATTGTCTAATATAATTTTCACGTTGACTTGGCTGAAATAATATCACATAATATTAATATTTAAACTAACTTTATATAAAATGAATTT
Organism: Vespa velutina; assembly: GCF_912470025.1. Classification (NCBI taxonomy): domain Eukaryota; kingdom Metazoa; phylum Arthropoda; class Insecta; order Hymenoptera; family Vespidae; genus Vespa; species Vespa velutina. Next base: position 6,556,506 of record NC_062194.1, read on the forward strand.
AAAAAAAAAAACTCACTATCCGAAGCTTGTCCAATAGATTTGCAATGTCTGGATAACCATATTTAATTGCTGTAACATCTGCACGTATTCCACGATTCGTCTTATCAACGTCACAACCAGCAAGGCACAAGTGTCTAACAACATTGATATGACCATGCCTAGCAGCCACGTGTAATGGCGTTAGGCCTTTTTTATTTGGTGTATCCAAATCTATACCATTTTCTATCAATAATGTAACCATTCCTTCATCCCCAGCTTCACAAGCTATGTGTAAAAGTGTATCTTCTTTCTTTAAAATAAAATATTTATTATAATATAAAATATTTATTATATTTAATTTCAACACATTAAAAAATATTAAAAAGAAGCTTCATACAGAATCTTTCATGTTCAATGGGGCTCCTTGCAACAATAATTGGGAGACAGCTTCAACACAACCACGTTTGACAGCACTGATCATAGCTCCACCAAGTCCATTAGATGCTTCAGATTCCTGAAAGATAAACAATGTAATAATTACAATAACTTCATGTCTCATGTAAATCATTTATTTGCTATTATGGAACACATTGTCTAATATGCGTATAGTAGATGAAATACATCATTTGGATTTTTGTGTTTTCTTTGTATGTTAAAAGAAATATTAAAAACATAAAATAAAAAAATGTATTACTCTCTAAAAAATGTAATTTTTATATAATACATAATTTCTTATCATTTTAACTAAAGAAGCATTCAATGCATTATGAATGATCATTCATGTTGAAAATTATATTATATTAATGCGTAATAAATACAAAAAATTAATAAATAGCATAACAATATATTATAAGATTACTTTAGAAAAATACTAGTATTATAAACACACCGTAAGGATCCAAGGATGTTTAAGGCACGATTCTGCACTTCCTCTTTCTCTGAAATAATGTTTAATTCATTATATTTATGTTCAATTTACAAAGTTTTGTTCAATTTATAAATATATATATATATATTACTAATACTTACTTTGGATCCTTGATCAACAAGGATCTTATAAAATCTTTAGCAATTTCTGATACAGTACTAAAGTATTCATTATCAAATTGATATTGACAGGCTGCTACATTTGCGTACGTTTCTTGTTTATCCTCTCCTAAAAATGGTGATGCACCACTCAAAAGTATATATGTAAGTACGCCAACTGCCCAAAGGTCAGTACCAAGACTTAATGGTTCATAATTAACAATTTCTGGTGCCACGAATTCAGGAGTGCCAAACAGTGCTCTGTGTTCTGAACCAGGAATCAAACGATGTGAAAGACCTAAGTCTATAAAAAAAAAATTAATTTTAATACTTATCCATCACACTTCTATATCTCAAGTATAAATGGATTACCTATTAATTTTATGCTTGGCATAGGAGGAGGAGATGAAAGAAGAATATTCTCCGGTTTTATATCTAGATGAGCGACCTGATGAGAATGTAAGTGACTAAGAGCCATTAATACTTGACGTACCTTTGAAAATACAAAAAAATTTATACTATATAAGTTATCTTTTTTATGAGCAATACAAAGACATAATTTATAAAAAAATAATGTATAATAATATAAGTGATTATAAATTCTATATTCTTAAATACAAACCACATGTGCAGCTTCTACTTCACCCGATGGTGTCCAATGAAATAGTTCTCCCCCAGAAATCAACTCCAAAAGTAATACAACTGTTGTGCCTGTATCTATTACTTTGTGCAATGAAACAATATTGGGATGTCTCAGTCGTGCCAGAAGACCGGCTTCTCGAGCTAAAGAAAATAGTTATATATTTGATCTGTTATAGAAACATGTGTTAACATCAATACTTACCAATATCTGCAGCAGCTACTCCTCTGGCAACTCTTCTTTTTCTCATAATTTTGGCTGCATATAATGATCCAGTATTTATTTCCATACATTTTCTTACTATGGCAAATTGACCTCTATAATAGACAAACAAATATCAATATTTCAAAAATAATAAATCAAATTACTAAATACTCACTTTCCAATTTCTTCTAACAACTCATAATTTTTTTCAATTGGTTCATGGTGAACTTCCATCAAGGAATCCCACTCGGAACCTAAGAAACACATTTTTGTAATATCACAACTATTTTCACAGTAAATTTAAATTTTTAATATTTACATTTAATTTTAAACCAAATGTCAATAATTTAAAAATATGTATGCTTTATTTAATTATTACTATATATATACAAAAGTAATAATAAAAACTTAAATATGATAAAATTGTAATCCAAAGTTATTAAATTTCTTTGTAAAATAGTTACATTTTATAACAATCAGATTTATTTTAAATATTATTTTCAATATTTAAAAATATCTTATAAATGATTAATTTATAAGACTTTTGTAAAAAAACAAACCAAAATATATTAAGATAAATACATAAATATTAATAACATGTTAATTAAATTTTTTTTCGTGTTTACACATGGATATAGTAAAGAAATGATAAAGATAATAATTTAAATTATGATATAAACTGAATCTTTTGTCAAAAATTTATGATAAAACGTTAAACATCTGTCAAGCTTTTTTGTAAAAACGCTAATCCAAAGACGCTACAAACAATTGTTTCCAATTGATAATTTACCACCGTTAGAAGTAACTAGTTGACGAGAATTATTCGGCATCCCAGGCATCATCTCACGTCTGTGATCATCGTTCGATGAGTCTGAACAACATTAAGTTTTCCAAATATCCGTTACGAAAATCGTATGGCATTCTACGGCCTTCGCTGGCCTTCACCCATGCCGGCCACCCTACACACACAATCGATATACCTGTATCGTACGAAACGCCACCTCGTATCTCTTGAATTCCCATAGGTGTATCGAATATATTAAATTCTATAAACGTATAACAAAATGCAATTAAACATTTAAAAAATATGTACTTACAGTATAAAAAACTTTTCACAATTTCTTACAATTCTATTTTATCATATAATGCGTAAATTTATCCAAAAATATATATTACGATAAAACTGTGAAATGAATGTGAAATGAAAATTTGCGCGTAAGTGTGTATGTGTAATACAATAGAAGCAACAACTACCACTAGGAGAGCGGCGTTAGTGTCAACATGTTAACTATTGTTAAATATCTACGATAATATTATTTTTTTCTCAATCCAAATATATGATTTGATACATATATAAACAAATATAATATAATTTACAGAAGATTAAAATTCATCTTGTTTCATAGAGTATTCTGTCTCAGATATCGTAAGATAGTTGTAAAAAGATTTGTAAAATGAAAGAAAAAAAAATGTTTCGATACATTGACTCGTGCAGATATTTTTTCAGATTAGATCATTAAATATCTATATGCTATAAACAGATGTCCTGAAATAAATTTAATGATGATAAATTAAGTTTATTTAGAGTATTGCGGTCCACATTATATATAGTATTGTCACATAAGTCAAATAAGAACATACTTGATGTCTATACTTCAAAACAATAAGATCACATTTTGCATAACGTCACTTTAAATTATATACGATATATATCAATAATCGTTAATGGCGATATATTAGACAATGACGAACTATACTAGAATATGCGCGCAAATAAAAACCGAAGTACAGCTATCATTATGATAATGCAGTTTAGCAGATAACACTATCTAAACAATGATAAGAATTGTAATATGAGACTATATATATTAAATATTAACAAGCTATATCTTTGTGAAAGTTAAGTATATGCATAAGACTTATAGGTTGGATAATTGCGTCACAAACTACGTTAGGTTTTTTTTCTTCTTTTCTTTTCTTTTTTTTTTTTTTTTTTTTTTTTTTTTTTAATATTGTCATATTGTTACAACGTCACTCAACTTACGAAAAACATATAAAAGTATTATATATATTATTTATTAAGATTTATTTTTATTGTATGAAAATGCATACACAAAGGTGAAGCGTGTAAATATGCAAATGAAATTGCAACATAATTACGACTGCAAATAATTAATTCTTACTGTAGATACAAGCAATTGAAATTTAAGAGAAAAATTATATAATTTAATCTTTCATGGATTCTTCGGTCACTTGACTTGGTGATTCATTATCAGATTTCTTCTTTTTACTTCCTGACACAATATCATCAATTCTCAAGAGCAAAATAGCAGTTTCTATAGCGGTTTTATATGTTTGTAATTTAACTGAAAGTGGTTCCCAAATTCCACGTTCCTTCATGTCAACCAATTGTCCTGTTTCTCCATCAATCCCCCAAGTTATTCCTTCTGTTGTGTGCTTTGCACGAAGTGCTGTCAATGTTCTAATAGTATTTGCTCCACAATTTTGTGCCAATGTTCTAGGAATTATTTCTAAAGCATGTGCAATTGCTTTGTATGGCCATTGTTCGACACCAGCAAGACCTGCTGCTTTCTCAGACAAAAGACGAGAAACTGCCATTTCAACGGCACCACCACCTATAATAAATATAATCATTAGATCATAATTCAATTGAGATCATTATATCTTATTCTTATGTTAAATTTAACATATTTTATATACCTGGTACTAGTTTAGGTTCTAAAAGAAGGTTCCGTGCAACATGTAAAGCATCTTGCAAGTTTCGTTCAGTTTCATTCAGTACATCTTTACTAGCACCTCGTAAAATTATTGTACAAGCTTTAGGATCTTTACAATCTGCAATAAAGCAAAAGTATTCATCTCCTACTTTTTTTATTTCCATAAGCCCAGCTTTAGTTCCAACATCTTCATCTCTAAGCTCTTCAGTACGATTTACTACTGTTGCACCGCAAGCTCTTGCTACTCTATTAATATCACTTTTTCTTAAACGACGAATAGCAGAAATTCCAGCTTTTACAAGATAGTGTTGGGCTAAATCTGAAACACCCTTTTCAGTAATTACTAAATCTGGTTTAACTAAAATTATATCTTCACAAATTTTTTTTACATGTTCTTCTTCCAGTTCCAAAATTCTTGTAAAATCAGTGTCTTTTAATATTTCAATATTTGTTTGGGATTCTCCCTTTTTATATTCCAAAGGACAGTCCAACAGAACAATCCTAGGATTTTTTATATAACGTCTCATTTTTGGATGTGTTACATCTTTATTAAACATGACACCTTTAAGAACAGTGCTATCTTCAATAGATCCTCCAGGAATTTTTTCAACTTTTGCATAACGCTTAATATCTATCTCTTTACGGCCATTTTCTTCTAACATTACAGTACTAACTGCATCCAATGCAATCTGACAAGCTAATTTTGCCCAACGCCCTATAAACTTGGTTCCTACACATGAGTTTATCACTTGAATCAATTTATTGCGATCATTACAATCAAGATCCATACTGACTTGTTCATTTAGAATTATCACCATATCTTCTAAAGCTTGTCGATATGCTCGTATAATAACAGTAGGATGCATGCTTTGTTCTAAAAATGGTTCTGCAGTAGCCAGAATTTCCCCTGCTAACACAATCACAGAAGTTGTACCATCTCCAACTTCTTCATCTTGAGTTCTAGCTATTTCAATCATTGATTTTCCAGCTGGATGCTGTACTGTAATTTCACGGAGAATAGCATTTCCATCGTTTGTCATAACAATACCACCCATTGGATCCATCAGCATTTTTAACATTGCTTGTGGACCCAGACATGTTCTAATGACATCTGCAATTGCCTTTACAAAAAGAAATTTATCTTTATATTTTTAATAATACAGTAACAAAATAAAATCGGTATTCACTCAAGATATATATATATATATATACATATATATATATATATATATATGTATGTATAAAATTATATTATTATTTTGCTTAACGAAATACATATAAAGAGAAAAGAAATCAAATTGTAAATAAATTCAATTTATAGCTTTCGACAATTTTTGAAAAATTCTTGCAATATTCATAATATAAGTGCACGTGGGTGTGCCAAGATGGAAAAAGTCCATAAAAGGAGTTTCATGATCACGAATTATTCCGCTTCAGACCACTTACCTTTCCTGCTTGAATATTCTCTTTTTGTACCTTTCTTCCTGTCTCTCGTTTCGTATTCTGACCTGCAATGATCAAAGCACACGACATTGCGTTAAATACAATTTTCGTTTTGATTTGACAAACAAACGCTAATCGTCTTCATGATTTTCAACTTACTTAATACTACAATAGGAGCAGCTCCTGGTCCAAACATTTTTTCGATCTTCAATTAATTGTAAAGCGAAACAAATAAACAATCTTTCTTTATATTGAAATACTAAATATACTTAGTACTCTTTTTTAGACAAGAATGGAAAGATTAACAACGAACCAACCTCGTACCAATGGATTAGTTACTCACGAATGCCGACAAATATGAACGAACCCAATCGCGGGTAATACGTTATTCAAATAAGATGTTTATAAATACGTTCTAAATCATGAAATAAGATCGTTTTGTATTTTAATCTTAATGTTAATTTTATATATACCTATAGGAAAAAGTTTCATTATCTATAGCAATAGTGCTGTAAAACGAGTAACATATAAATAAAAAAAAACTCATAAATATGATGTATATACCATTCGAACGCGCAATATCAACATTCCATGTTATTAATCATTTAAAATGCAAAGTATAATTCATAAACATTGAAAACATAAATATTGAATATATTATTTTTTTATATTAGTATTTATTTTAATAACAACAATTAAATTCTATGAATGTATATCTTAAGACTTATTTGTATGAGTCATTTAAGCTTTGATCATAGAAACCCATTTTGTAATTCTATATTAAAAAAGTTAATTACAAATCAATATAACATTATGATATATCAATTAACAACCATGTTCACTTTTAATACATATAATTTTATAATATAGTTAATATTATTGAAATTTTACAAAATAGCAAATAATAATATACTATATAGTTTATTTTCCTGAGAGAACATGGTTGGTGACGATATTAGCGCACCTATCGACAGTAAAGGTATAACATTTAGTTTTCAACTGTAGTTTCCTATATGAGTTTGACCTCCCTATTAAGAACATTTGATTCCTAAACACAGATTGTTAATATACCACGAATTGAGATGAAAAAGTATAAAGAAAGTGCTATCTTTTTAATGTTATTTCTGATAAATATTGTGTATTGTGACATATGTTATAATTTTTTAAATCGTGAAGATCCTTGTATCACTTTATGTGAGAAAACACCACTTTCTCTCACAAACGTATGAATATTGTATTGATTTTAAGAACCATGAATTTACTTCTATAGTATAACTTATGAAAAGTATATTTTTGATTATATACGCATATTATTACTTTCATTCTTCCTTTCAGAGCAAGTATATAAAGTCTTGTTGTCAACGAGGCTGTAGATTTTTCAATTTAGTGGACTTGAATTATGGACTGGAACCCAATGGCTTAAATGGCACTAGGGATGCCTGTGAAGCTTGTAAATTTAACTCCATTCTAATTTTAATAATATTCCACAAAAACATTGCTTTAAATTTTTAGCATTAAGAAAAATATTTCAGCTAACAGAATATGCATGGCAATAACGTTTAAAAATATTCTTATAGCTGTTACATCTTTGTATTTTTAATTACATTTTAAGCTTAAATAATGTAGGAAACAATGCTTGCTTTTATCTTTTTGTTTTAGTTATATAAGAAAAAATAACTAAACTTTCTTTCAATAGCATGCACAGAAGCATACGCAGAACCGCAAGATCGCTATGCTTGCAGCACTGGTTGTGACTTTATGGCCAAACAACGTGTCTCCGACTTGTTATCACTCTTTTCTATTGCTATCTATGTAGAGGAATATGTAGATTCTAACACATTACTAATGTATCCTGATATACCAGAAAATGATATTCTAACAGACCCTGGTATTCGAAAAGAGCTTCTTCCAAGGTGGTGGGACTCCAATGGGTTTAAATTACCTCAAACTTATATCAAAACTGTTCCAATGGATGCCGGGGTAAGTCTTATATTTATATTACAATATTTTAAATGTGTATTATTAATTAAGACTAACTAACAAAGATGTTTCTTTAACATTATAAGAAAAATTACTAATTTTTTATAAACAAATAATTTTTTTATAAATAAAATGCTTTTTAATAAGTAATCTCAATGCTGTGAAAATGTAGACCATGGACTATGAAACTCCATCAGACTATTCAGGAGAATCTGAACCAACTTCATCATGGATACCTGGATCCGATTGGTTTCAGTGTGCATCAAGACATGCTGGTATGCCATCTGCACGTTTTGCTTCTGCTACAGCAGCTGCAATAGCATTACTTGCAGTGTGTATGTATTTATATAGAACATATGATAATATAAAAGAATTTGTTATTGATAAACAGAAAGCATTAGGTAAAGTAACATTGTATATGCCAGATGAAGAACCATTTCATAAAAAGCCTCCTCCTAAATATACTGATGTTAATGATGAATTGGATGTTAACTTAAAAGTTTAAGTACCTTGTTATTGGAATATTAAGTAATTTTGGAGATTATTAAAATTAAATATATATGTATATATATATATATATATATATATATATATATATATATATATATATATATATATATTTAATAATTATATATATATATATATTCACAAAAGTTTGAATAAAAGATATTTACATTACAGTTGCCCTTTACATTCTGGCACTGTTAAAATGTTTGCTTCTTACAAGATGCTATCCAACAATTCATAAGTTAAATACAAGTTTTGATATGATATATATGTAAAAATAAGCAACAATTTAATTCATTAATGTTTCATGCTTTCAACTTTCATAAGTAATCAATTCAAAATTGATTATTCCAAAAAAGTATTAATTGAGTGCAATACTATAAAACACCATATATGTTTGAAGTATTTCATGTCATAAATGTCCTTATATAAGTAGTTATAATTTTTGTTCTCTTGAAAGAATTATTATGCAATGTGATACTAATGCTTTTTACATTCAATCAAAATAGTGAAGATGATTAATGTATGCACGAGATAGACTGGTTTAAAGACTGTACAACTTTTTTACATCAATATCAAAAGCCATTATAGGCACATATATTATTTTTAATATAATTTATAAGGCAAACAACTCTATAATAACCAATATAACAATTTTCCATAAACCACAGATTTTATAGAACCAAACTATTTCTTTATTTTTATCACTATAATAATAAAACATGAATAATTGTATCTATGGGTACATTGATAGAAATAATCTAGATTTATCATTTTTATGAGATATTATTGTGATCCTAGATGGATAATTTGTTAATATTAGCTGTTGACTTAAAACATTTTTGTGACATAAGATTTATGTGTTTTAAAATAAAGTATTTAGGAAAAATTGATGTTTAATACAATAAATCTTTTTCATTATATAAAATTGACCTTATTATGTGTTATCATATGCTGATGAATAAAAAAGTTATTTTATGTACATCTTGGCACAGCATTTATGCTATGTAATAATTGTTTTCTAACAATTATAATAAAAATACAATAGTAAATAAAATTATATATTTTATAAATATAAAAGAATGATAATGTTAAAATTGAGTATTCATATAATGTTACATAATTTACAAAGTGTTGAATAACAAGTGAAATGGCATAATATATCTATTATATTTTATAAAAAAATTAACGTTTTTTTAACATTATCGTTAGTACTTTCAAAATGCAATAATGAGATATCACCAAAGGCAGGACAGTTTCTCTTCGTATCTAAAAAAGTAAGTTCCTGCTTGTAAAAGAGATTTTCAGATATTTTTACATAACTTATTAATTATCTATGTATGTAGTAATACTAATCTCATAATTCTCATTTCTAGAAAGCAGAAAACAAAGTTTTATCTTATTAGTAATAAAAATATGCAATGTAAATATCAAAACATTTATTATACAGGAAGATATATCTGAAATTAATATATCGATGTTCCTTAAATAGAGTATCGAAAAGATGCTAAATATTTATCTTACTATGTATTGTAACAAAAATAAAAACTATGCAATATTATTATACTACAATTTTCTTATAAGACTGGCTATTTGTAGACTCACTATATTATTTAAACATAATAGTCTTTAAAACCCTTGTTGTACGATATACAACAAAAGTATATAACATACAACTTACGATGGTAAGCACCTTTTAAATAGAGATGCTATAGTGTAAGAAATACAACTGTTTTTCCGCTCTAATTATATAAATAATCTCTATATTATGTACTAAATTTTTTCAAAGTTTTCAGACGTTATCACTTTTCCAATTCCGATTATCACAATATGCATAATATGAAAAAATATATAGAATTGAAAAAGATATTAACATAGAATGTGTAAAGTTAAGAAAATTGATCTGTACAACATATAGTGAGCATTAACATTTTCCCTATAGATAATATTTTTCTTAAAATATTAAAATAAATTTACAACCAATAAAGCTTCGGATCATCCCGTCTAACTTGAAGTTTTAAAACGTGTCTATAAATTTTTAGTGCTGGGCCTAAGAGCAAGTCAAGTCCACTTAATACGTCCGACCTTTTCATCAATAAAAGAGAATGACCATCTATATCCTGTAAACATATAGCAAATATGTAAAATACAATTACTTCACAATTAAAGCAATGAAATATATTGTGTTACTTACTTGTTGCCTAAATACTTCTGCTTCTTTAGGAAATAATCTGGCAAAATATTGATATACTTGTTCTGATGTCCAATCTGAAGCGTCAGGGATATTTGGATCGATTCCATCTTTAGTAGCATCGTCTTCCATTTGATCAGAAGATGCGCGAGCAGGCGACACTTGTGGGCTTAAAACAGGCGGTAATACAGGTGTACTTGATGGAGTATCAGGTCGTGTAGAAACAAGGGTGACAGTTTGATTGTTGTTCGTTTTCTGTTGTTTTTGAATACAGTCGTTACACTGCCACCTTAAATTTGATTTTGGATTTATAACACGTGGTGAATGGCAACAATGATGATATGCTTCATCGCAGGAGTAACAAGTAATTAGTGGTCCCTATAAAATGCAGAAAAATAATTAACATATGGAAATAATTAAATTACTATTACCAAAATAATATTTCAACTTACAGCATCTGAAGTTTCACAACAGATGGTACAAGTCTTACAACGTTCACATTGCCAATTACTACCAGCTTTATGAATTATTTCTTCTGGACTGTAAATGCAACTTGGATGGGCTAAAAAAATCGAAATATACATGTATAACAATAACATTTAAATTAATTTTAAAGAAAAGCAAAGATCCATAAAACTCACCTCTTACTGTACAATCTCGACAGGCAACTAATGCTTCTTGTTTTTCTTTAGCGCAAAGACTACATTGTCTACAAGGCCCATCTTTAATCTGTGGTTTAACAGTTTCCTGAGGCTCTTGAATTGTAGCAGTTTTATTTTGAGTACCAGATTGTCTACCACGTTTTCGCCTTACAAGGTTGTTATCGGATGGGTCGAAGACTTTTTTTGCTCTCTGGAAAATGGTCTTGAGTTGAAATCAAAGAACAAAAAAAAGAGATTGTATAATTGTTAAAGCATTAATAATTTCGTGTAATTAAGTAAAATGAATGAGCAGAAACGAACCTTTCTACGAGCACTACGGAAACCACCTACATTGACGTTGGATGGTGTAGGGGAAGGGTTCGTAGAACTCCTACCAGCATCTTCGTCGTCGCGATCTTCGCTAAAATGTTCGTTGTCCTCCCTCTTCTCTTTTTGTGTGGAAGATTCTTCTTTATTGTCTTTGCGAAACTCTTCGAACTTGATCTCTATGTCCATAGGATCATCTGTCCTGACGAGTAGGCGTTGCTTACGTTCCGATTTAGAGGATCTTTTGAGGTTATGGCACTGATTGTCCGTACTTTTAGCGTCGTCCTTACGTTCGTCGACACTAACTAGTGGATCCTCGGACTCCTTCGTTCGATCGCCATCGAGAGAAGTTTCTTCGGTACGATCTTGATTTTTGGTAAGAAGAATATCGAAACATTCTTCCTTCTTAGTCGACGCTTCTGGCTTCGGACTCGCTTGACGCGAAGACCTTGGTGTATTTGAAGCCGAATCGGCGATCGTCAAATTCTCCGTCTCATCGAAATCATAAGGGCCACTAGTGGTCGAGGAAACCGTTTGTGAGTCCTTACGCCTAATGTTACCATTTTCTATATTCTCAAGGGTGAAGGTCTCACGATGCGTCGATTCGGTTGCAGTCGTCATGTCGGATGTCGCCACCAGCGAATAATTGCCGTTAGAGAGACGTGTTAAATTACCACTCGCAACTTCCTTCCCGAGGAAATCCTCGACCATACGCCTAGAGGTAGGATTCGAAACACCATCGAGCAGCTGCTCGACCAATCTATAAGCCGGCACGCCTTGATCAAGGTAATCCGGTTCCTCGACGACGAGCTCGGCAACCGCGCCAGCCACCATCCCCGAATTCAGTTTCTCTTTTACGAAGCCTTCCGGTCGATTTTTGTAAAGTTGTAAACGCGACCACTTGGACGCGTTTCTATAGCTTGTATTACCTTTGTAATCAACTTGTATAACCTTCTCAGCCTCGATTAAGCGATGAAGATCGGCAATCGTATCTCGCACATCTACCGAAAACTTTCGAAGCAGGTAGTTACAAATACGATCGGCATCGGGACGCGCCTTACGTCGGCGCAACTGATCTATCGCCTCCAGGATCTGCTCCTCGTGACGGATCTGTGTTTCCACCCGGTGCTGCTGCATCCTTTCACGTAGCGCTGTTACCACCCTTTGCTCTCTCTCTCTCTCTCTCTCTCTCTCTCTCTCTCTCTCTCTCTCTCTCTCTCTACTTTACTTTTCCTTCCTCGTTCACTCGCTCTATCTTACTCTTTCTTTACCGCACACGTTCGTCTTCTTGAAGGCAACGACAACGTGCACGTCTTCTTTTACACCTCTGTAAAAGTTATTTTCTTATATCACTTAGCGATATCAAGGGTTACAGAGAGCGACTTGATCTCGTCGGCTTCCGCGTATTATCTTTAGGTTCAGAGCTCTACGCGCGTTTTTTGTCCGGCCGCACGCGTATTCGCGCTTCGACCTTTCCCCCCACCCCTATCGCTTTCTCTCTCTCTCTCTTTCTCGATCTATCTCCCTTTTACCGTCCCTCACTCGTGCGGATTCGCGCGCTTGCATCGGATCATTCTCGCGCGAACAACGAAGTTAAAATTTTTTCTATTCTCTTCATGATAACGTATCCCTTAAGCCTGCATAAAGACAAGCACAAAAAACAAGGTCGTTGAATAATGGTTGCAGCGGTCGTATAATGTCTCTTCTTGAACTCGAGATCTGTCTCGCGTAGTAGCCCCTCGTTCGTTCGTGCGCAACTTTATACCGTCAACGTGCCGCAAGAAAGAGAAAACAAGAGAAAAGTAGTCCGACGGATGAAAAAGTCCAAGAGTGTCGCTGCTCGTCGACGAATCGAAGGCGAAGGTGAAGGCAAAAAAGAAAGCGTAAATCTCGAAGAAACTTATTAAACGCACAGAGCACAACTCGGTTAGATGCGAACGAAAAGCAACATCGATTGTTACGATCAACGAAGTTCAATAGCGTAGCAAAGTCCGTAGCTCGTTCGAACGCGCGAAGCGGCACTTTGCTTCTCCTCACTTCGTCGCTATACTCGTGCCGATTCTCTTCTCTTTTCCCTCCCTCTCTCTCTCTCTCTCTCTCTCTCTCTTTTTCTCTCTCGACGTTGTCGTTGTCGTCGTCGTCCTCCTTCTCTTCCTCCTCCTCCTTTTCCACCTCCACCACCTTCAACTCTTCCCCTTTCTCCTACTCCTACGGGATCTCACAAGCGATCGCTCGTCGCTCGCTCGTACGCATGGTCAATCCTCGAAGGAGTTTTCGAATCGCAAGCACCGCTCGCGCCCTTCGTCTGTAGCCCGCGCGCGCGCGCAAGCCGGAGACCGCTGCCGCGCGCCGTGTATGAGGGAGGGAGAAAGTCGGATACGACCGATAGCCGATGATATTCTCTACGAAAGTCAGTTAGCTCGTTACGTTGGATCGTACGTTGAAGGGCAATTTCGAACGAAATCTCTTCCTTTTTTTTCTTTTCGTACCTTTTCCTTTCCTTTAGCTGCTGCGCAAATACGATGAATTTAGACGATCAAAAAGGATATACGAAGAAAGAAATATTCGGCGTTCAATAGAATAATATCTGTATTTTTCTTTTTTTTATTACCTCTATATTCCCTATATTCTCTTGTATTTCCACTTTCTCTTAACTTCCTCTTTTTCTCTTTCTCTCTCTCTCACTCTCTCTTCTTTTTTCGGTATTAAAAGTTTCAAGAAGGAGGGTTGTGCCCTCGCAAAAGGGACAGTGTTTCCACTCGATCTTTCGGCCGCACAAAACGCTTTTTACGCTCGCTCATAGGTATATAGTGTCCTCGGTAAGTCACGCCGGGGGCGACGTGAGCAAAGAAAGAATCTCGGTTGCGCACGGTCGTCTCTGTCCGCACGTCGTCGGTCCACGCACCGTCTCGTATCATCGGCGCGCCACGATCGCGCCTCGTTCTTCGCGCTACCTCTCTTCTCCTACACTCTCTTTCTCTCTCTCTTTCTCTCTTTTATTCTCACGTTGTCGATTAGTTTTACGTTTTGCAACTGATAATACGTTTCCTGAGCAACCGGGGAATTGAACAAATGGGTTGACGAAAGAACGAACGAACGAACGAACGAAGAAACGAGAGGACGAAAGAAGGACCGAACGAACAACGATCCTCTCTCACGCGCGTCGCAAGAACGATTGCCAGCGGCCCACAGCCGTAGTTGCAAACGACGCGCAGGCAGAGCGCGCGCCGCACACCTACAAACGTCGCAACGCGTTCGGGTTCCACGGACAAATCTACATAAACGTGCATTTACGTACTCGTATATTCCTGTGTAAGAGCGCGCATATATGTGCCTACACAAATGTGTCGTGCAGTATACATATACGTATATATGTATATATATATGTATATATATCTATATATATATGCATGTGTATATAATATACGTAAGTGCGTATGTATCTTTATGTACCGTCACACGATACGTAATATTGCCGCTGCTCGAGCATACACATTTTTGCATACATTAGGTGCTCTAAAATCAGGAGCGAGTGGTCGAAAAGTCTGGAGAACGTCGATAAAGAGCGCGTAACCCGGAGCTCTTCTGTCGCGCGCTCCTTACTACAGTGGTATGGTCGGTGCGGTGATCAAACTGAAATTACCTCGAATTTTCCTTGTCTTGCAAGACGCACGAACTCTATTCTTTCCTTCTTTCCTTTCTTTCGTTTGTACTTTTGCTTGCTACTATTCGACGCGTCGTCGATCCTCTTTTTGTCTCATGCGAGCAAGGTGCAGCTAAGCGAAGACGTGCGCGCGCGCGTTTATCCGCACACGATACGACGAGACGGTGACGGCACGAAGACGGCGACGGCGACGGCGACGGAGACGGAGACGGAGACGACGACACAAGCACGACGTAAGCGCGAGACGCGCTCTTTTTCTTCTCGCGCTTCGCACGAACCGCCTGAGAAAGATCGACCGATCGACTCATCCGTACGAATCGTAACGCACTTCAACGTGCTCGATACGCTCTCTGGGTACCGCGCCGATCCAGCGTCGATCTAGCGCCAATCCAGCGCCAACAATCTTGCGCTCGTGTTGTTTTAACACGATTATAATTGTAGTACCGAATAACGACATAAGATATCTTGATAAGAATTACGTGCGCTCTGCTCTACCACATCGCACGACATCGCAACACATTGTACCGCACCGTAACGCTAGTAAATGTAACGTACCGCGCCACGCCACGCCGGGTGCGGCTTTGACGCGAATATGGATGAGCGGAGCCGCACTCGACGCTCTACGGTACACGCGGAGCGCGCTTCTGATAGTTACAGGAGGGGAAGGACGCAGCTCCGTCGACCGATCGAGCTCCTCCCCTCTCCTCGACCTTTTTACCCCTACTTCTCCTAGATTTTCTTTTATCTGACTCACGGTCAAATACGAATGAAACAATGTCAATTTTGTATTACCTATTTAATATATTTCAACTATCAAAATATAACTGTTCCATTGTTTCCTTTTTAGGAATTTACTTGAATAGCTTTACTTGGTCCTAACAGTATAACTTTTGTAACCTGTCCGATAATTGCTATCCTTCTAGCGGTATCTACCGTTTGTACAATAAAACTGTCTATTTTCTCTGATGATAATATATAATATCAAATATCGATGTATTTATGTTCTCAATTCGTATATTATCAATGCGCATTTGATTATATGGTCTTTTATTCATTTTTCAATGATTTTATTATAAAATGAATACAAAAATTTTACCTCGGAAAAAAGTATATGACTAAAAGGAACTTGAAAAAAAAAAAGCATTAATATACTATATAATGATTTATACGATGATTTGCTTTTCACCATGAATATTATGAAAATGTATTTTCCTTTTCACTTCCATTAATTTTATTATTGCTTCTTCGAAGCTTAGAAGTTAAATTTAATGGTTTCCCCTTGGTAACAATATGATTACTATCTTTTAAAGGACTTTTCAGCTCTGTTATTCCGATTTTTTTGCTAGTCATCGGTGATTTTTTATAAATATTTTCTTCTTTTTTAGATAAAATTTGTGACGATATTGACATTTCTTGTGATTTATTGATATCTTGCGATGGGACTCTTACAAGAACACCGGGAGACGTGGAATATTTTGGAATACTAGACTCTTTTATCTGACTTTTAGGCGTCCCTCTTCTTGGTGAACAACATTTATTCACTCTGTAGATAAACAAGAAGTTATATTTAATAATATTTACTACTGTTGTTTTCTTTTTGTTTGTGAATAAAAAATATATTGTGTATATTCTCACCTTTTTGGACTAAGATAAACTTTACATTTATCAGTAGTTATTTCCTCCTGTACGTTTATCGGTGATATATCGCATGAAGCATTTATCTTGTCGCAACGTTGAAGCATTGGCAATTGTACAACAGATTTATGTTTAAGAGAGTCTGGTGTCGATGATGCCATTGGTTTTAATTTAGGAGATTTTTTAAATTCAATTTCATTATCCATCGAATTGGGTGTGCTACTGAATATTTTAATGCAGGGTTGTACATTCTTAGGTGATTTCGGAGGTGTAGTAATACCTAAAATATAGATTTAAGTGAGAAACTTCATCTATTTATATATTTTATATGTTTAGTTTTTTCGTTCTACATGTATACTTTTTCTGTGCATATTTCCTATTGGAATAATTGCTTTCATAGGACCTTTTTTATTCACAATTTCGAATTTTGATTTGTTTTTTAATTGATTTTTGACAACAAATTTGATAGGTGGTTTTTCCTTTGGGTTATTTATTTCTGTATTTATTTTTTGTATATCTAGAAGGAAATTTAATTCATTAAATTTTCAATATTACATTTATTCTTTAATGCTTAAAAGATTCTGCTGTAGGAACATCACTTTATAAGTATGACCAGCTTTATTAGAGCCTTTTAAACATTAAGGATTAACAGTAATATAACATAATATAAGGGACTTAATACTAAATATTAGTAGATGTTAATATTTACTAATAATTTGCTGATCTCCTATGTTAGCAGCAACTTCTTTTTTAAATGAGACCAGATTAATTGAACCTGGATCACTAGGAAAACGCTTTTTACTCTTACTTAATTGAGATTTATTATTATCTTTAAGTACCAATGAATTTTGCAGCTTTTTGTTAGGAGATGCACTAGTTATACAAGTACTCCTTCTAAATGCTTTCTGGTTAGATGGTTTCATCTATAATATTAAATATTAAAATTATAATAAAAAAGTTTTTTATATAGAAAAAAAAAATATATATATATATATTAACAAATTTCTTATTAAAATTCTCACCTTTGATATTAAGTCCAAACTTCGTCTTTGTTTTACTTTTAATGATATTGTAGATTGTACTTTATTTCCAGATTTCTCTTTAGTTGATGTTCTTCCAATATTTGTAGAAGTCATATTATCTTGTTCATTATTTTTTTCTTGCTTATTTTTTGATACTAAATTTAATACTTCTCCTAAATTCTTTAACAAATTCAATGTTGCTGATTCGTTAGATTGTCCACTTAATACTTTACCTAAATTGATAAGCAGCTCTACTGCAACTTTTTCATTATTCTCTGTTTTATTATCTTCATCTTTATTTGTTTCTATATTTTCCCGAGTATAATTGTTAATATCAACATCGTTTTCTTTTTTTTCTATATCAACAGATCTTTCTTTCTTTGGAGAAATTTCTGTTTGTGTATTTACTAATGGTAAATCATTTTGTATTTTATTTTCCTTTATTAATAATTGTTTACTATCATTGAGTACTTCAGGACTATTTATTTTATTATTACAACATAATTCTTTGTTTTCATGAATTTTTAAATCGTCCACATGACTCTTATTATCATGTTCTTCTTCTTTTGTATTTTTGATATTTTCTGAATCATTTGTTGTTTGCAAATATGCAGATAATAATTCAATATTGCTGGATTGAATTCCTAAAACTTTTTCTAAATTTTCAAGTAGTCTGTTAGCCTCAGAATTATTTTCTGTTGTGACTATTTTTTTGAGGTCAAGTAATAAAGTAGATGTAGCTTTTTTATCAGCAATAATTTGACTAAAAGGAACTATTTCTATATTTTTTGTAATGTTATTCTGTAATTTTGTTTTATCATTAGAACATAGCATGTCACCAATCTTCTCTTCCCTATTATTAGCATTTAAAGATGGTACCTCAATTAAGTCATCTACTATATCATCTTCAAATGCTGGCAATAATTCTGAAGTCCACATAGGATCATCTATAATCAGTTCATCTGAATTTGCTGTTATTATGGAAATATAAAATTATATTGACAGTAAAAATTAATGATAAAAATTTAATATAATACAAAGATAGAAAATAATAGAAAGTATACATACATCCTAAAGCTTTTTCTGCATATTCTTCAAATGTTTTTGCAAGAGCTTTAGCCTCATTTAATATTGATTTATTTACGTTATTATTTTTCTGTAAAACAATAAGTATAAAAAGTTTAAACTAAAAAAACAAAATATTTTAAAATAAGTAAAATTAAAGAATTATTTTTTATTTACTTACAAGAAAATTGGAATCAGAAGAAGCATCTGAATTAGTATTATTATTAGATAACTTAGAAAATGTAATTTCAGGTAAACAAACATCAATATCAAGCAATTTATCATCAACATCAAATATTGCTCTTGTATTTATATGCTGATTGTCACTTTCATTATTATCTTTTTGAGAAACTTGTAATTCTGATGTCTTCAATTTTAATTCATTCAGTTTTTGTGCTAAAACGGATATATCAATCTGTTTTTGAGCTGGTGTAATAGGTAATGATGTTCCAGAACTTACAGATACTTTATTCATAGTACTATTCACCCTTTCATTTAATTTTGTATCACAAAATACCAATGAAGAATAATTATCTAAGAAGGCAAAATTCATAGTATTATTTGATACCATTGAGGCCATAGAATTTTGTGTTAAAGAACCAGAATTTCTTGTAATACTAGAAATATTTGATATAGTAGAAAATACAGAGACATCATTGTATTGATCTTCTAAGAAACCTTTATTTAGTTGATCATTAAATATTGAAGAAGACTTGCCTTCTGTATCATTTATATTTATTCTGTCAGTTTTTAATGTTTCTGTTGCAGAATTTGATCTATATTTTAACAGCTGTTTGCATTCATGTATTATATCACCTTGAGAATATGAACGCATTTGTATTGACTTTATATTTATTGGAATTAAATTTTTCATATCTCTTTCAGTTTCTTGGATATGTAATGGTACTTTATGTTGAACCATACATTTAATTTCATTTTCTTCCCTATTATAATTTGTTTCATATAATGTATCATTCATTGCAGAGTGATTTAATATTGATGAATTTAATGACTTTATCTCAGCTGTAGATTTTTTAAGATCAGGATTTGAAAAAGATTCATCCAAAACTTTACCTTCTTTTAATTCACACGAAAATTGTGTATATGTAGATTTTAAATCATCTATAATATTAATGCTCTTATTTTCTAATACAGCGATGTCAGTTCCTTTTAAAGCTTTTTCATATACTATTTCAAATGGATCTTCTTCCTTATTGACATATTCTATCGCTTTATGTAGTAGCATATCAAAAGGATTGTTACCTAAACTTTCACGTTTTTCTATTATCAATGTATTATTTCTATCACAACAAATATTTAAATTTCTCTGTTCTATATTTGAAGGTACCGGAATTAACGGCGATGCTAATTTTGTATTCAATGAAGTACCCGTGGAATTGTCTAAATCTATAAGGTCACACATTTCTTATTAAATTTAAGAAATGTTTTTCGAGATAAAAAGATTGACGGTTTACCACTTTACAGTTAAACGCGCTCAAAAAGTATGTATATATATATATATACATATATTTAAAAAATATTATTAGCGGTGCCCTCTAGAGGATATACAAAAAATCATTATATTTACTAACATGATGAACTTTATTCCATATTGTTCTATAGCTTTGAGATAATCTTTCTGCACGGTAATTTAGAACCAAATCAAAGCAAACCGTTTCGTAGAAAGTCAATAATTTCCTTTAATTATTTTATTTAATTGATATATATATATATATATATATTTATTTATTTATTTATATATTATAACGACAAATTAACATAATTCGCATATAATATCGAGTAAAGTAAAAATCTTTTAATTATTTTGTGAAACTCGTATTACGTTTATTGAATATAATGTTACTGCTATATATTTGACTATAATCTAAATTAAAAAATTTGACATATGTGGTATGTACGACATACATATACTTAGGGTATTAGAAGTTGTTATTTTGTCGTACTGTAAAGATCGAAATTCTATAAACATGGCGAATGCCAAGATTGATGATTTGACGTATGAGGGAGAATTGAATGAAAGTAATATCAGTAATGGTGCTGAAAACTTGCAAGATTCTCAAGAAGAGACCGATACTGCTCTGCAGGCTGATGAGGAACAAAGAGAGAAATTAGTAAGACTTCCTATAGGCAGAGTAAGAAATATTATTAAAATGGATCCTGATGTAAATTTGGTTAATCAGGAGGCAGTATTTTTAATAGCGAAATCGACGGTAATAACTATTTCAATATTTTTTTCCAATACATTTTACGGAACTGATTTTTATAATATTATAACTTATTGTTATACTATTAATTAAACATTGTATATTGTAACTTGGTATGATTCTATTATAAATACGTATTTGTGTAATGAAATAAGAAACATATTTATTAGATTAGATTAGATTAGAATTGTATTATAAGATTTGGGTTTAGTTAGTATTTAACACTTATAAGAGTAAATAACTAAGTTCATAAATATATATATATATATATACATGTCATTTTTGTTTGAATATTCTAGAATTATTTTTGTATCCATCAATTCATCTTCTTTCAGGAACTTTTTATTGATTCATTGGCAAAGGAAGCCTATAAGTATACTGTACAAACAAAAAAAAAAACAGTCCAAAAACGAGATATTGAAAATGCAATTAATAATGTAGATGCACTTGTGTTTTTAGAAGAAATGCTTGAGTAAATTAGAAATTTTTTTAATTTATATTCTAATTAGTAAGAATTATGTAATATAACATAAAAAATTGTTTAATAAATATTTTTATATTTTCTAACTTTAATTGATTTTATAATTAAAATAAATCCATACAAATATTCTATATTTCTTATATTTTATTGTTTGCATTTTCACAAAAACACTAATAAATAAAACTTGTATTAATTAAAAAATAATAGAAAGCTTTTAAATATGGTTTCAAAAATTATCTTTTGTTAATATTTTTATGTTTATAGAGATCATTATGTTTATAGAAAGATAAGGTATAGATAAAATCTATATTACTAAAGAAAAAGTATATGTTACAATATATAGTATAGCTTGTACATCTAATTTATAGCTTTATTGTAAATTCATATGGTATACATGTTAATAGCTGATATACTTGCATATACAAAGCACTTTATAATTTATGGCAGTACAAATAAGGAAGCTTTAATTTAATTAAATGTATAAAAAAAATTCTTAAATGAACATGAATATGAAATTCTAGCATACTTTGGCACTCTCACAATTCAAATTAATTATAATGCAATGATCTATTATTGACCTGTATACATACACATATGTACGTGTCTAAAAAGTTTATAATACCACCATTTAAATAATACTTTTAGCCATTGTTATTTCCTGTTTCTGCAATTATATTCTGTAAATTATAATTATCAAATATTTCTGCTTTTTATATTATTTTCAGCACCTTAACTTATAATGCACTTTGTACAATGCTGAAAAAATTTGTACATGTTATACTTCTCTAATTAATTCTATATATATGTAACATTTGCAGAATTGTTAACTTTACCTTTAAGATTCATTCAATTTTTGCAGAAGATTTGCTGTCAAATTTTCTAAATGCTAATACAACATATGCTTAATAAAGAAGAAGAAAATCAGTCTTACATTTGCAAAATTTCGATAATTAATCGAATAATTATAAATAATAGAGATCATGGTTTATGATGGTTACCAAAATAGTATAAAATTATCATACAACAAAAGAAACGATGTAATGAATTAATATTTTTTAAAAACATTTGCATACAGAAAAAGAGAATCAAATGTTTTAAATATATTATATCAAAGAGTGGGGTATTAATCAATGTTAATATTAATTGAAATCATTCTGAGTATCTTTAAATAAAGTAATCATCTTTTTAAGAATGTTTTAATTCCACATCACGTTCATTTAACATGTACTTAGTAAATATGCCTATGTATAGAATAATATACAAATTAATATTGTATAATACATTAATTAAAATAAAATAAAATTCATTGGAGATTTTAGATTATTTTTCATTGTAAAATGTTGTCATATTTAAATCAAATAGTTCTTAAAATCTACTAATTACGTACCTGTATGTGATGAAAGAAATCTAGCATTAGTAACTTTTCAATGTTATGTATACAATAAATTAACTATTAATGCAATCTTTCCTCAACTATAAATGATTAAAAATTGGATGTATATTAGCAATTAATTTCAATATTGGTTTGTTTTAAACGGAAAAATATGTAATGTAGATTATAAAACTTTTATTGTTAATAGTTTTATACCTTTAAACATAAAATTATTTATCTTAATAATTGTACTGAAAGCATAGTATGTCATATTATTATGTTGTAAGTCTTGATCAGAGGTTTATGAAAAAAAAAAAAAAAAAGAAGAAAAGCTATATCTTTTTCATTAGAAAAGTACAAGCTATTTTAAATATGTACAACAAAATCAAGATGCACATTTGTTTCTGTTATCATGTTTTTCACATGTTTTGTTTGACATTTTTTTGCACTTGATGCATCTAAACGTTTAAAAAATTTATTATTCTCAAGAGTATTTTTCTAATGCAAATCATAATTTTTTTTGCACGATTTGTTATGTACTCTAATTGAGTCATATACTTTTAGAATATTAGATTGAGAGTATCAGTCACTGAAGACACACTATAGTCTCAAAATCTGTACTTGTCGTTATGACAATCACTCAAAAGAAAAAGTTCAAACCAGTATGTGTTACTCAGTAATCATATATAGGAAATATCATAAGATCTCAAAGCTTCGCGTACATTAGCTTACTTCTTGCGTTTGGTTTTTCGTCTTCTGCAATCTCCTCTAAAGGAACTTTGCTCTGCTGATGTATTAGGATTACCAGGCTTGCTGTGATTGTACAGATTATTTAAAAATTCTTCGAAATCTGCTTCACTATATCAGAAAAAATAAAAAGCTTTTAATTTAATTTAATTTAAAAAATTTATTGTGGTTATTTATTTATATATAGGAAAATAAATAAAATATCTTTTCAATTTATTATTCTTTAAAGTGTTGGTTATATGTATTCTTACCTTGTATTTGGATCCATTTGTTGTCGTTTTTTACCACTGTTAGAAGTCTGTGGCGGTGGACGTTGACCTAATACAATTCTATATTGAACGCTATGTGTGTTTGCTCTAAGGTGCTTTAAATTACCAGCTTGACAAGCAGCCCAATCAGTGACATCATACACTGCACCTTCCATACAAGCATAATAATGCCAAAGAAATCCCATTAATCGAGATTCTGCCCATATATCACCCTAATTAAATTTAGATAATTAGATTATAAGTGCAAAAGACAAAATTAAATAATTATAATTTAAATACGAACTTCTTTTGCGCTGTGTCGTATCTTACACTGTGCACAAAACCGGGCAGCATAACAAGGACGTTGAGTCGGAACTCGTTTATGCCTCAAACCACAGTTTGTACACCTTATAGTATTTGCTGCTTGTTCCATTTTTCTATGTAATTGGGATAACAAATCACTTAATTCACCCCAAGCAGCTTCAACCTGTCTTGTTTGATCAAATGCTTGTCTTCGTTCCTGAAAAAAATATTGTTTTTAGATAATTTATAAATAGTGCAAACTTATCAGTTTGCAAATAACAAAAATATTACTGGCTCTCCAATTATATCAAAAGCATGAACTAATATTTTGAATGCTTCTTCTGCTCCAGGTTGATTATTTTTATCTGGATGCACTAAAAAGGCTTGGCGCTTATAATATTTTTTAATATCATCATCAGAACATGTTGGTGTAACACCAAGTATGCTATATGGATCTTTGCCTTTACAAGCTAATAATCTCTTCATAGCTTCCTCTCCAGTACTAGGTAATGCAATATTAGCTTCAAGTCCACCATGTATCCAATTAGAATTTTCTTCTTTTTCTTCATTTTCGGTCTTCATTTTACGCCAAAAAGCAAATTTACTACTTCCAAACCAATGATCTAATTGCTTGCCAAAAGCATTAAGAATACGTATTTTTGAAAACATTGTTACTACATAAACCCATGAGTATTTTAAATAAAGTATAGAGTGATACCAAGCACATTTTCCACTGAAAAATATGTAAAATACAGAAACACATATATGTGTATGTGTGACTTATATATGTATATGTATATGTATAAATAAAATTATTTCTTTTATTAATACTTACAGTTGAATAACAAGATTGGCACTCATACTAACTACATCTGATATTAAATGTAATAACCAATAGAAAATCTTTAATACAATTTTACTCCATCGGCTTGCATATTTATTTAAATTTTTACATAGATCCTTAATAGGAGATTCTCTATATTCTTTTCTACGATTTCTTTGACCTTTCTTAATCTGCTGTGCTTTTTCAGCCTGGAAGCGCTTAGAATTTCTTTCCTTAGTCACTTTTTTATCATCTTTATTAATTTTATTATTTTGTTGCTGATTTTTTTCAATTTTTTCAGGTGAGATTGTTTGACTGGAATTATTGATTGTATTTAAATTGTTATTTATTTGTATTGGACGTTTTGGAACATTGCCAGTTGTTTTAGAGTTATTATTTTGAACTTTTGAATTGTTAAGTGTCTCATTTTTGTCATTTTTTTTAGAAGTTTTCAAAACTTTTTTCTTTTCAAATTGGTCTGATCTATCAAAAGTATTTATTTCATGAGTTTCAGTTTGTGAACCAAGATTATCTAAAGAAACCCATCGTCTTGGAAGATTAGAATTATTTTTTTCCAATACTTTTTTGGGAACTTGAAATTTTGGGGAATTATGATCATCACTCCCTGATGAATTCTGTCTCTTTAATGATGTAGGTTTAATTTTATTCTTGGAACTTTTATTAGTGACTTTTTTGGTCACAGATTCAACCTTCGGTTTCATAGATGGTAGAATTAATGGAGAAGGTGGAGTCGGTGCTGACTTTGTTAATACATCTGAATAAGAAGGACGCATAGGTTTTACTTCTGCTACCATTCGTGGTCTTTTATAGTGACTCTCTGATATATTTCTAGGTAGATCTTCAGAATCTCTGACATCTACATTAGATTGTGGTACTGGTGTTACATTTGGAGAACCACCAAAAGGACTATATGTTCCTGATTGATTTGGTACCCAATTACATACAAGATTATCAATTAATTGTTTTCCATTAAAATTTTGATTAGGCATATCAGATGGTATATTCATGCGTTGATCATTGAAAAGTCCGTATTCTCTGTCCATTACACCTTGATTTTTATAAGGTGTCATATTTGAAAGCTGACATTGTTCTGCCATTATTTGTGATGCATTTCCATAAATAACATTGATATAATTTCCTCCACCAACATCAAAAGTTCCCACTAAATCGTTATTTTCGTTAATACCTAAATGATTTACAGTTTGAGGTGGAAAATAAATAGGATCAGTATTAGTATTATCATAACTTGGCATATCTTGCATATATAAAGAAGTTGCAATTGGACTCATAGATTGCACGCTTTGTGGATTAGGATGTGGAGATTGACTAGCAATATAGTGTCTTGTTTGACCAGAAGGATAGTCACTCCAATTATGCGGTGGAGTTTGTTGTGGTGATATTCCAAACTGAACATAATGGCCATTAGAACTTTCTAAATCAGCAGTCATTGCCTCTATTATCTTATCCAAAGACATGCGTTTAAAATCAGGAGTTGGTTGTTGCTGTTCTGCCATTTTAGATTCTATGTATATAAAAACATACAAAACATATTCTTTAGTTTTTTAAGATCTATCGAATTAAAGAAAGCATGTTTAATAGAATTTTCATGCAATTAAATACAAATATATATTTTTAAATGTACATAAGCAAATATGTGCATAATAAAACTGCTGTTTTATAAAATAAGGTATATTGCAACAATAATCTTATATATTGTATCTCACTTCTATATTAATAAAACTTAATATAAATAATTTTTACTTGAACAAATAATAAATAGAAACAGATGTATATAGAATTAAAAAAAATTGATGCATGATACGAGAAATATTCACAATAAAGATAATATCTTAAACAACTTTGGTAACCTAAAACGGTAGCTATTAACACTGTATAAAGAAATACAAAAGTATGGTACTCACATTTGCCAGCTAATGTATTTTGTGAAGGATAATTTTACATCGCAATCAAAATAGTTATTTATTTAATGCATTATATTTAAAAATATGCAATGCACAAATTACGCTATATACCATGCGGTTGGCGCAGAATCGGTCATTATATTTATCCGTATGATACGTACTAAGATGCAAGTTTCTAAACAGATAGTACGAATAAAAATCTTCCCTATATATGTATGTGTGTGTGTGTGTGTGTGTCTGTATATTTTTTTCTTTTAAAATATTAATCGACAAATTCATAATTACTCAATATAGAATAAAAAGAATAATTAATTTATTAATACAACATTTAAAAATTAATGAAACGTTTAAAATAATATGTTATAATACCGATAAACAATAAATTAATTCTAGTGATAAAAGAATAATACTGCAGTAAAGTTATAACGTTTTTAAATTATGTCATTAAAACAATGCGCGTGCGAAAATAGAATTTTTATTACTTAAGATTATCATATTTGATTAAAGAATGAAGATGCTAATTTATTAAAAATACCATATATATTAAAATGAAACTCTTTGATTAGACATTTTAAAGTCAGTTACATTTAACCCTAGTTACTTCAAAATGCACTAATCCATGAATACCTTTATTTACTATGCTGCAGTTTATTGGTGAATTTCAAACGAGAAAACAGATTCGTGGTGCTTTTCAAATAATTCATATATTGTTGTTAAATACTTGGAGAATATATAAAAAAAATATTTGATTAAGCTTAATAATTATCAAACATAATTAAAACGTAATAATCGTTAACTTAAATTGACAAATGTATATTAGAATTCATTTTATTTATATGTGCCATTATTTCATATAACTTATTTCGTTCACTGATTCTTACTGTTCCTTAAAAACTGTGTTTTCTATAATGTTTTATAGTATAATTCACTTTTTTTATTTGATTAACATAATATAAAGATTATGAATTTGTTATTATAAATATAAAGTTTATTTGACGTTCAACTAGTAACAATTAGTAGCAATTGTGTGCATTAGTTGAATTAAATCCTTCGTTGATACAGACTTCAATTTTTTTTATGAGTTAAATTTAATGTTTTATGTCTTTCTTTTTCTTTATTACGAAAAATTACGTAGACGTTTGCACAGTTAAAAACAATTTTAGTGAAATGAGTCAGTCAAAGCTATCAACACCAAACAAAATTAAATATGATGGTACTTTAATAAATAGTAAGAGCATATACGAATCTCCAATCAAACAAAATGAAAATAAATATAAACAAACAATGTATCAGAAGAATGCAGGTCGTTTTACAAATTTACCAAATCATATAACACCACCATCAGGATTAACGAAGTTCATTGCAAGGAATCCATTTGAAAATGATTTGACAAATAGATTGCACATGTCTGTTATCAGTCCAACTGTTTTTAATAAGGTGATAAAATATGTTTATTATATAAGAAGATTAATCATGTTAATGGTAGGCTATCTATAATAATATAAGTTATATCATTTCTTATTATAAAGATTTCTAATTCCCAACAATCACCTGAATTTGCATGGAGCGTAGAGGAATTAGCTCTAATAAAACCAGCAGAAATAGAAGAATTTCCTATAGAACAAATACACAATGTAGATCCAGACATTGAACTAAAGGCTCAGGCGGCAATTGATAAATTTTTTATGACAAATGAGATAATACCAAGCCCATGGGAATCTAAGAGAAAAGAATATAAAGTAGACATTAAAATGGATACTCCTAAACGGCTTACTGATAAATCAAATATAATTAAAGATTCTTTTAAAACAACCAAAAAAGATGGTATTAAATATAAATAAATAATATTCATTTCAACATAATTATTTGATTATTTTTAGGTACATGCCAAACAATTTTATCTCTTCCTCCAAAATTGCCTCAAAATGTTGAAGAAGCTTTAAAACCTTATTTTACGTTTAACGAGGTATATTGATATTTAAGAGTGAAATAGATCTTTTGATATATTTTATTTTGTTTTTATGTTAAAACATTTGTTTTATAATTTACATGAATATTTTGTATGAAAAATTAGGAACAAAATGTAGATAGTGATGATGCAAATTTAAGTACAAGTTCATTAAGGAGGAAATTATTCTTCAATCACACTGAGTGTCTTGAAGATGAAGAGCAAAGTTCTTTGCTAGTTTCACCAATCAAAATGAACACATCTTTAACATTCTGTAAGAGTCCTCCAGAAAGCGGAATGTTTATATGTGGCACACCATTAAGGGTAATGTAAATTTCTAACATTTTCAGTATATTTCTTACAATTATTAAACATTGTATTTTTCTTATAACTTCTCTATACAGAAAAAAATCATTACAAAATATAACATATAAAGTCAAATTTTTTATTCATAGAAACTTTCACGTAAGATACAGCGTCATGGAACACCTATACAAAATTCTGAAAATCTATCACCTAATATATCTTCTATACCTGATATAAGGAATACATCAGTAGAAAATATGAAAACTCGCTCCCGTTCAGCAGTAAAATTAGATTTTAGTCAAAGCATAGAGATGTCTACAGAAAATATTAAAGATTCTGAAAATAATGAAGTACCAGGTAAATTTCTTATAAAAAATATTACAAAAGATTATATATTAAAAACATAATTACCATATACAATCAATGGTTTATAAATTGTTTTTAGATATAGTTTTATTTTCACATAACTCAAATATAAACAAAGAAAACTTAAATCCATCAAATAATGATCATGAGAACATGAGAACAGACATATCTGTAGAAATGAATTCAGTAATGGAAAATTCTACATCTTTAATCAAAGACAATGCAAAAAATGAAATGATTAAAGATAAAGATAAATATCATAATAATATTAATGAGATGAAACATTTGTCTGATTTAAGTCAAACTTATAAATTGGAGAATTGTACTTCGCACAAAACTAATATATTTTTGGGAATGTCTGAGAGACAAAGTGCTTCTAATATAGTTCAAGACACTGGATATCAAACTTATTCCATGAATAGTACAACAAATCTAATGGAAAGTAGTTCAGTTAAACAGAAATTTTATTACAATGAACAGTTTTTAATATCTGACGATGAAATTCCACTTTCTGATTGGAAAGAAAATTTTAAACACTTTGCTTGTTCTACACCGTCAAAATATAACCATGAAAAGGCTGGTTAAATTTATTTTCTTTATGAACGAGGATTTGTTAAATTCTTGTAGAATGAATAATAAGAATATTTAATTTTTACTAATTATCATTATTAATATTTTGACTTTTATATATGCATTTTGTAATACTAATATGGTTTGTTTATGTATTTAAATCTCTATTATTTCTTTATTAATGCAATATGAATATTGTAAATATTTAAATAAGTATGACGTATATATATTTTTATTATTAACTTCTTTAATAATTGATGGTTAATGAATAATGATCGTATAAAATATATCTATAAGTATTTTTTTATAAAGTAATAATTTTGATAATTTGAAATGTACATTCCATTACGAATATACTTATTGCTGTCGTTGTGGAATGAGTATATTATTAAAAAACGAGAGAGAGAGAAAGAGAGAGAGAGAGAGAGAAAAAAAGAAAACTGAAAATATGAAAAAATCTAATTTTTCATATATTTTTAAATATGATTGCATTTCAAATAAATATTTTTGTGTATTAAAAATGTATACAATAGAGTATAAGACTGAATTGTATTGATACTTTTTATAATATAAAATGTGTATATATTTTTGTACTAAATGTATTTAACTCCATTATTTCTTAAAAAAAATACTTTATAACGAAGACAATTAGTGACCTTTGCTCTTTTTCTTTCTTTTTGTTCCAAAGGCATATTTGTATTTGCGCATGCGTTCGTACACGAGGTATAGTTATTGCGAACCATTCAGAGCATATGTGACGTATTGTGACGTCGATATTCTTTATTATGCAGTATATGCATTTGTGATTGATATTAACATAATAAAATGTGATATATTTATATTTTAAAGTGACAAAAGTATATTAAAATAAAAATAAATTCTTCGAGCAGTATCTGTATCGATATTATTTTAATCCGAGCTCACATACAGTGATTCGTGAATTATTTGTGTTTGTGAACTTTTATTGTTTTTTCGTGTCATGATTTTATATTTTACTTTAATGTCTTATATAAATTAATGGTTTTTAAATATGTAGACTTTTTAAAATTAAACTGTTTATAAAATATGATTATAAAATAATTGTTTTGCACTTGTGTAAATGCTATGTGACATTTTATTTTATGTTAACAAATTTTGTTTTCGTTTTATTTAAATAATTTGTGGAACATTTGAAAACTACTTTTTGTAAAATTCATGAAATTCAAAGAAAAATGTCAGAATCTGTTGATGAAATTACTGAACAAGTTGATATAATTATTCCTAAGCAAGGGCTGTTATATCAAGAGGAAACTACAGACTATATACTTTGTAAACCAAAAGTAATACCTTTAAAATCT
Source organism: Vespa velutina (assembly GCF_912470025.1). Lineage (NCBI taxonomy): Eukaryota > Metazoa > Arthropoda > Insecta > Hymenoptera > Vespidae > Vespa > Vespa velutina. Next base: position 6,588,237 of record NC_062194.1, read on the forward strand.
GTCACCTTGGAGAAATTAGAAAGAATGCAGAAAGAAGCAGAACAAAAGTTGAAAGAAAGTCAAGAAATAAATAACAAACCAGATCAAGATAAATAGAATATTAATGCCTTAGCAGGCATGTACAGCATTAGCTGTTGTATAATACAAATAAATATAAATAATATAATACAAAAATGTTTCTTGACCAATTTTTGATAGAGATTGCTATAGCTTTCTATCTAGCTGCAACTCTATTATATAAATATGGAAATGTGTATAGACAGCATATTATTGTTACAATCTCAGTGCTTATTGCATGGTACTTTTCACTGTTGATAGTATTTATATTACCATTAGATGTTTCTTCGGTAAGTGATATATATATTTGATTTTTATATTGAAATATAATATATATGATAATTTGTATTAATCATGCATTCTAATAAAAATAATAAATAAAATTGTCTTGTTCAGACTGTTTTTAGACAATGTGTGGAACAGTACATACATAACTCAAGTAATGAAAATGCAAATAATACTGCAAATGCTCCATTTCATACATGTAAAGATCCTTTACCAAACATACCAGAACATGTATTCCCAAAATTATGGAAGATTGTCTATTGGACATCACAATGTTTAACATGGTTAATACTTCCTTTAATGCAATCTTATATAAAAGCAGGTGATTTTACAGTACAAGGAAAGCTAAAATCTGCACTTATTGATAACGCGATTTATTATGGAAGTTACTTATTCATCTGTGGTATTTTATTAATATACATTGCATTAAAGCCTGGATTATATCTTGATGGGTAAGGAATGCATTCGCGCTAGAATCTTTACTAAAAAAGTCTTTGATGTTATAATCTTAAATTTATATTTTTAGCCAAAAGTTAAAAGCTATTGCTTCCTCTGCATCAAATACATGGGGTTTATTTTTATTAGTACTACTTTTGGGATATGCGCTTGTAGAAGTACCACGTGGATTATGGAATACTAGTAAACCTGGATATACTTTACATTATAGCTATTTTAAGATAGCTAAATTGAGTTCAGATAAATGTGAGGCAGAAGAAACAGTAGATGACATACTTGAGGTATCTTTTTGCCTATAATGAATTATAATAAATATTTTAAGAAATTACAATAATATCACAGAAAAGAATTTTTTTCCTAGTCTTTGCAAGTTGCTACAATATCTATTGGACCAGGGCACCCATATCATTCTAATCTGGAAACAATTTTTCAAAAAATACCTGCTGAACTAAAAGATAGAATGAATAGAAGACAGTTACCAGATGATACACCAACTGATACTCCCTCAGAAAAATCTTTAATTCGATTGCATAGAGAGGTTTTGTATTATTTTTTTTTTATGTATATGTTAATACATATAAAAGCATATATTTTTATAAATGATGTTGGTCATTTCCTTCAGACTATTAAAGCTTTACAAACACTGCAACGTGTAGAGACTTTGTGGGGCATTACAGTGGATAAAATCTTTCATTTGGAAGATGTAGAAAAAAATCAAGTCAGTCATGAGAGAAGATTTAAACCAACATTTCCTGTACATCGATCATTCCCTCTTCGAATAATTTACAATCCAGTTATTGGTAAGGAATATAAAATCTAGTAAATTGATACATTTAATATCCTATATCCATAATATATAAAATTTTAATACTTCAATATGAAAATATTTACATATAAAATTTTATATATAATTTTGATATAAAATTTTAAATATAATTACAGAATGGTATTGGAAATGTATTATTAAAAGTTATGTTAAGAAGGTTGCTGCTATTTGTGCTGCTTGTTTATCTGCAGCTGTTGTATGGTCAGAAGTAACATTTTTTAATAAATCACCTGTTCTGTCATTATTTGCACAATTTGTTAATATAGCTAAAGAAAATTATGATTACTTTACAATAGAGGTAAATAATCTTATTTATTTTTTATAATGAAATTCTTCATTGTAATGGATGATAATATAAATAATTTTCTTATGTTAGGTATTATCTACACTCATCATTGCTTATCTTTGCTATTGTGCTTATTCAACAGTTTTAAAAATTCGTGTTTTAAATTTATATTATCTGGCACCACACCATCAAACGAATGAGTATAGTTTAATATTTAGTGGCATGATGTTATGTCGCTTAACACCACCTATGTGTCTTAACTTTTTGGGACTTATTCATATGGATTCTCATATTATAAAAACACATATTTTAGAAACACATTATACTCAGGTAAATAGATCTAATCGTAATAATAAGTATATATCATAATAATATCTATATTATTTTCTTATATCTTTATAGATAATGGGTCATATGGATGTAATATCCATAATATCTGATGGATTTAATATCTATTTTCCAATGGCAATATTAGGATTTTGTTTGGCAACGTATTTCAGTTTAGGAAGTAGATTACTTTCAATGTTAGGATTTCAACAATTTCTTGATGATGACGAATTTACCACAGATCTCGTAGAAGAAGGAAGAGAACTTATTATACGAGGTAAATTTTTGTTTCAGTTCTTATTCTTATTTTTATTCTTATTCTTAGATATAAATTAAGTAATAGTTTAATAATTTAATAGAGATATTTTATTTTCATGCAGAAAGACGTAAGCGACAAAGAGCGGAAGATTCTATGTATAGAAGACGTGAATTCCAAGAACGTTTCAGTATTACTGGAAGTTCTTCTCGTTACAGATCATCTAGACAGAATATGGACACAGGTAATTATAACTATTGTACAATATAAATGTTAAATGTCAATATAGAAAAATTCTTCATATGATTTATTTTTTTTATTTACATTTATTTTAGTACGTTCTTTAAAAAGAGACGAATCTGTGGAATCAGCAGGGGCTGGTTTATTACGTGATTTCGATTCAACAGATTACTATGTTGGTACAACTTCTGAAATAAATTCATATGGTGCAAATAGTCACTTTGAACGTAATTATCAAACTGATAACTTGTATGATGTACATTCAGATAATACAAGATCATTTTCAACAAATACAAATCGTGTAGGACCTGCACCTAAAGGATTGTTTGATGATATTTAAAATAAATATTTAAAATACATAAAAATTAACTAATTATAGCAAATGTAATCAAATTTATATTGGACTATTATAATCCATAATTTATTAATTGATTATAGCTAAAAAGGATAACATTTTGCTACCATGAAAATTGTGTTTTATAATAATATAATAGTATGATAAAAAAGCTTGCATTTACCTGCTATTATGTATAGTTATTTACTTTTAACAATAATAAAAATGTGTAGATTGTAGAGTAAAACAGTCTTAATTTGTTGTACCTTTAGTTAAATATTTAAGAAGAAAATTAAGGAAACTTAATAAGTAATATAATTAAATAAAAATATGATTTGTATTTTAGTTTATTTAATTTTCTTACAATGCCACATAGAATAGGAATAGTGTGAGCATAATCACACATTCACATGACTAATTATCAAAGCAAGTGTATAATAAATTTTTGTATAAGAAGCATGTAAACAAGTTTAATTAAATTAAAACTATAATAAATTTAACAAAAAATAACAACATATGATAAAATTATAAATTTGCATTTAATTCATAAAAATCTCCCAATATTTTTTTCTTTTTTTTTTCTATATTATTGCAAGTAATATTTAATATCTACGTGAAATATACTATATAGAACGTAATAATAGCTAATATAAAAAACGATAAAGTATAAGCAATAATTATTTTGATTATTTTCATATTTTCTGTATGTGAGATACGATTCTTATTTTGCCTTTGTCTAGGACTTGTCAAATCTGGCATTAATAATAACGGTTCTAATAGTAATAAACTTGATCTATTTGGATGGTGTTCAGGCAATATTAATTCATCTTGTTTTGAAGTGCATGATTGCAAAACATTATTACGATAATTTATCCAATTTTGTAAATCTGTATCATATCCTATGTTTTTTATGGTGCTAAGGATGCTGTCATGGTTTACTTCAAAAGTCATGGGTATGTATCCATTATTGGATATTCGTGTATATCTATCATTTATATAACGATGATATAATTGTGTATTCACTACATCATTAACTAAATTAACAGTACTAGATATTATAATAATCTCTGGATCCAATGTAGTTTTAAGATCAAATATATCTTTTGGTGGGCCACATAAGTAAAATATGCCTGATTTTGTTGTTTTAGAATAATTATAAAATGGCATACAGTCTTGAATATTATTGTCTTCTGAAAAATACGTATCACGTTTCATTTCATTTAAAGAATATTTAAAATAATATATATCATTCAGATGATGAAGAATAACTTCTTTAGCATATAAAGGTTTTTTCTTGTATATGTATTGATCACTATATACTGGACTATATTTTGAAGTGGCACATTCTTTACATATTCTTTGTTTTGGTAAAAGAAGAGTATTTATTAAAGTCTTTGCCGTTGTAGGACTATATTTCTCATAATAATCTAAAATATCAAATTCAGGCCAGTATTGTGGCTCTTTAATTCTTCCAACTTCTTCATAAACATGATCACTTGGCGATGAAGATTTTATATCAGTTTTATCTACATTTATGCTCTTATTTGCGTTGAAATATTTTTGAGAATAATTTGCAGATATTTCATTTTCACGAACGAATTGTGCAGTTTTATAAGTAACATCCGCGTCACGAGATATAGACATTTCTGTTGCATTAAATAAAGTTTCAATTGTTTCCAAACCATTCTCAGAATTAGAATTATATTGTTTTCTTACTTTTGATCCATCATTACTTTCTATATTATCTCCTATTACTATATTTTTAGATTCTGACGAAAAAACTTCATCAACTACAGGGAAAGTTGTTATAGTGCTGCATGGCAGTGCGTTTTTTAAATTAACGTGCTGTTTATTATATGCGTGTGTCTCCGTGCATTGTGTTACTATTACCTTCTCAAGAATACGTAATTTTTCGTGATCAGTTTTTTTTCTAATTCTACTTTTTTTTTCTAAGTTTAAACATTCTAAGTGTAGTCGGCGGTGGTGAACACACGCAAAATTATATCAATTTATTGAATCTTGATTTTCAGATTGTAATTTTTGTTTGATTTTATCTAAATCATGGAGAACCTGCAAAAGATATTTTTATAAAAAAATTAAGTTTTTTTAGATAATAAATACATATGATTATGTAAAAAGACCTCTAGTATAGATGAAGCACTCCATGCTTGTGTTCGACAACTATCTCTACAATATTCTCCATCCTTATTAGTAAGTTCAGGAAGACCACGCCAATGATTTGTAGATGCTTCGACAAAATGTCGTGAAATAATAATTTCAGTTGATTCAATCGTGCGGCGCAATTCATCTACACCCCCAACTAATGGGGCAAAATATAAACGAGCTCTAAGAAAATAACCCATTGGCCAAATCCATTCCTAAAAAGCAATATTTTGTATACTCTTTCAAAAATACTAAGAATATAATATAAAAGATTCTACTAATAATGCTAGTTAACTTACTGGTCCTTGATGATAATTCCATCCATGTGCAAGTTTAGTATCATTAGAATCATTTGAATTATCATAATAACCATTATATGCCCAATCTGCAGGATCTAATGTTTTCATTCCTAATGGTCCTAATAAAATTTCTTCGACTTTCTTCAATGCTGTCCATGCATGATGTGGATTAAACAATTCTGGAGCCTTTAAAATAATAAGTTTATTAATTTAACATGTATAATAAAAATTGTATCTTTCTTATCTGATTCAAGGTAAAAAAAAAAAATATTTACAACTATCATAGTAATTGGAAAATTAGGACGTAATTGATAATCTGCCCATTCCTGTGTGGCTCCATGACTATCCTTAAATATGCCGCGACGATGGATTAATTCAGGTTTTAATTCACCTTCTGTGGGCACTTCATTTATGTAAAAATATTTTTCAAAATTTGCTGATATTTTATCTGCCCATTGTTTATAACTCCAAGTTACTACAGATCCTATTATATAATATAAATAAAATATTATGTAATATATATTAAAAAATATATCTTATATTTCCTACTTATAAAACTGTATATTTAATCCTACCATCACGATTTTTCCTTTGAACACTGCCATAAGGGAAAAGATTTTGCTTATATAATTCAGCTAGAAAACTCAAAATACTTTTACTAAGACCAATTATTTCTATAGCTGAGCCATCTCTTGGTGTAGCAGGTTTTCCTTTGTTACCAGCTTTTTCAGATGATCCCATTTTATCCATCCATGTTCCACAATTAGCATCATTACCTCCAAAAACAAAACCTGTTTCTGGATGTACACCAATTTGATTATTAAATCCTCTATCAGTCATGTGCTCATCAATTTGTTTTCCAGCATTTCTTTCTCTGAAGCAAAGTCCTTGAAAATGTACCATAAGTGCCTCTTGTATAACATCATATAAAGGTTGATCCTGCAACATATATATACATGTATTTAAGTCATGTTTTACTAATTATATTATATTAATGTTTTATTGAAATATATAAAAGATATTTTAAAAGTAACAACATACAACTTGTCCTGCTGGTAATGAAGGAGAATCATCACTGGGAAAGAGTCTTGAAATTTTATCAGATAGAATTTTTAAACCATTTGGAACTTCTTGAATATAACATTGAATAGTATATAACCACCACCACAAGGCATCGCGACAATTATACCTTACATACAATAGAAACATTACATATGTACTTATCTCAACATTTTCAAATAAATGATTATCTATATATTTTACCTTGCATTTTTTCCTTTATCTAAAAGATTTGGCATTAAACCATGTCGTAACGTACCAGCAAAACCTAGGATTATGAATCTAGCTTCTTGATGTCTACCCGTTAAAAGAAGTAAACCTCTTAAAGCAATAAATGTATCTCTACCCCAATTTCTCATGTATCCTACTGTAAAGTGTGGTAGACCTGCTGATAATGTCAAACATAGTTGTTCTGTTTCTCCATTATATTGTATCACTTTTGGCTTAGGAGGATCTAAATTTGGCGATAAGTCTGGTAATTGAGCTGATTTTACTATACCTCCCATTTGTACTGAGACTAAAGATAGTATTTTAATAAAAGTAGAACCATTCTTCACAAAACTATAATCAAAATTATGTAATAGTTTTTAACTAAAATATTATTTTAATAAAAGTTAATTTTTTTAATGCAATAATATAAACATAGATACCTTGACATTAAAGCATAACATTGTTCTAATAATGTTATGTAAACATTAGTAACAACCACATCAAAATAGCTTGGTACTAAATAACGGGGAATTAATTTAAATGGTTCAGCTACTTCCTCCAACCATTCTCCAAGAGCCTTAGTGCCATGATCTTCCTTAAGTCGTTGCCAAATATAATCTGTTTAATGTAATATAAAATATAAGTAATAATTTGCATTTATGAAAATATAGATGATTTATATGTTATAAATATTATAATAATTCAAAATATGATAATATTTTTACCCATCAACCAATTTCCCTGTCTTAAATTAGCACATAAAGGATGACCAAGATCATTGTTTGGTCGAATATCTGCTAACACAGATATAACACCTAATCGAAAATGCAGAAAAATGTAAATATATTATATTCATTCATTATATTTTACATACAAAATTTATTATATTAATTTACCTTGTAATCCTGCATAGACTAAAGGTCCATAACCAGGTATGTCATATACCCCAAATTTATTTGAAGTTTCATCACGTTCTTCTTGATCACATCTATAGATGGCTTTATTCAAATCTACAAGATCCATGCGAGATACAATAACTCGCAAGTCTGAGCTTTTGTTTGATGTGATTAAAGAAATAGTATTTTGAAGTTTGGCTAGAGCAGGCTTTATATTAGCATGAAGAGATACCCTATAATAATGTTACAATTATAAAATATAAATATATATATATATATAATAAAGTAAGTTTTACAATTTCTTACCGAATAGCAATGACAGAACCAGGTATAAAATTGATAAAGTTAAGCTGTGTTATTTTAGGATCTCCTGAATCAACTTTTTCTAACATAGTAGAATCACAAATCTGAATATGTTCTTTTAGATTGATAACATATTCAGACATTCCATTTATGATATTTTCATCTTTAACAAACTTTTGCGGATAAAGAAATGGAGATGTACCATTTCTAGAATATAACATATTATTAACACGCTATATTTAATATATAAATATATACATATATATATATATATATATATATATATATATATATTATATTTTCATTATATTATAAAATAAATTAATTAATATAATTTCATTATATAATAAAATAAAATGTTTTACTTTGTTCCACTGTGTGATAATGAAGCTTCCAAAATGATTTCTTCTACAACACCTTCTACTCTTAATGGCTTTATATATCTTCTCAAATCATTAGCATTAGGATCAGGATGTTTGAATGCTGTAAAGGCAACTAAAACGACACTGTCATGAGTAGAAGGTGAATGCCTTGTTACTGCAACTACATCAGTATCCATTTGATCAACAAATACCTATAAAAACGTAAAATAAGTTAGTAAAATAATGAATAGTAATTTTAATATGATGTTATGAGATATTATGAAATTTTATGTAAATATACTCACTTGGGAAAATTTCTCTTTGCCAAGAGTATAATGTAGTTCGTTCAAAGCCCTTTTAGCTATAATTATACCGTTTTGATGGTTTACAAATTTTATACCATCTGCTAAATTATCATCATCTGTCCATGATGCATATTGTCTTGTTTCATCAACAACATGAATCTATAATTTTGTAATTCATTCAATAATATATAAATTTTGTTTCTGTTATTATTTATAGCACTTCCTAGTAAATTTAGAAGACTTACATGATGCGGTACTAATTCATCATATCCTCGATTGCTTCCACTAGCACAACATGCCATTGATACAAGTCCAGTACTTGGAAGTAAATCAAAAACACTTCGTTTTTCGATTGGACTAGGATTATCATGAGTTTGATCCAAGAAGAGAGCATGAGCTATAGATGGTACTAACGGTCGTTTACGTGATGGCAAAAAAGCTCCAACGGGTTCTCCTCCATATCGGTAAACTAATCGTCCTTCTTCATGACTGTCCCATGCAGACATTGCCTCTACATTATATATATGAGTATAATTCAATTTATAAAAAACATGAAAAAGAAAGATATTAGAAATATTTTTTCTAATTTAATATTATCGTACCTCTGATCAAAGATGTAATGCCAAGACGATTAACAAAAATGTTATCTTTTTGATCAGAATTCGTAAATAGTTCTGCAACTACATACAAATCAGGACGAATCTGACGAGCAGCGTCTAACATGTGCTAGACAAAAATTTAATATTTTATAATCAATAAACTCGAACTAACTTTTTATTACAAAATAAAAAAAATAAAAAAAATGAAAAAAAATGAAAATATTGATATACCTCAGCAATAGGAATAGGTGTAGAATGACAGTTATCAAGACGTATACCATCAAAAATTTTGGCAGTTTGCTCTACATATTTTGTCATATGATCCCACAAGAAAGGAGAATCTTCTGGTTTTTCACCATATCTGCGATAATAATTAATATTTAAAAACATATTCAAAAATGAAACAATTAATAATACAATGTACTTCATTACCTAAGCTTTACGCTATCACCCCATGCAATAAGTTCTCTTCGAATATAGATATTTGAATCAGGATCAGCAAAATTTTTTAAAGGATCACCATTCATAACCCATCCATTATGAACCATCAGATAACAACCAGCCTCTGAAAACATTGTTGCTTCTCTTTCAACTAATGATTTAGGAGTTCCATAATCAGTAAAATATCTACAAAATAGAATTCATTATAACCACATTGTTTTATTTCATTTATATTTACTTTATTATGTTTTTTACTCTGAAATTACCGAGGTACAAGCGGGTTTCTTTCACTAATTTCCTTAAGTCTGGGTCCATCTGCCTGCACTCTAAAATATCGTATACCTGCAACTGTATTTTCAACAGCTGCATTCAAATGATTTTGAATTTCATTTATAATTACATCATTAAGTTCTTGTAATTTTTTTCTAAGATCTTCTGCACAACGTTTCAGGCGAGTTTCCTCATCAAAACTATCAGCTCTATGAAACAAATTTGTTTTTTGAATTAAATAATATTATTTTAAATATTAATTAAGGTATATTAAAAAATACAATTACTACCTATATGTATTATATTTTTTAAGAGCAAGTGGCATGTCTATAGTTGCTTTTAATCTACGAAATTTAGGATCTTTTATTACTGATATGTCTTCTGTTGGTAATTCATTAACATCTTGAGGGATTTGAGTTCGTGCTAAATTTAAAAATTCTGCTATTGTTTCATTAATATCCAATATATACAATTCATGAATTTTTACAAGTGGTAAAAAATATGAATGCAGAGCATGACGAATAGACTGAAAATTAAAGAAATTAATGCAGTTGTACATTTAAATCCTATATTTAATCAATTTTCTTTAAAGATATTGTAACTCAAATATTAACAAAGATACAATGCTTACATTTAAATGATCCTCAGTTTCAACTACTGTAGGAATACCTTTAAATTCCCACTCTCCAGAAGCAACCTGAATTGTTAATTCAAATAAAGCAGCGTCTAAAATGTATGCAGGACGTAAATGAGGACTGTTAAGACAGTTGTATGTACATTCTGGATGAGAGACTAAGAAGGGACTTTCATTTGCTGTATGATTTAAAACAACATCACATATACTTAACATCTATAACACAAAATTATAATTAATCAAAGTGATATATAGAAATATAGTTATGTGTTAGGAACTCTTTTGAATTATAAATATAACTTACTTTCCATTCATTACGAATTTTATTTATAAATTCATCAATATCGTCAAAAGTAATTACTGTATTTCCATCATTGAAGAGAGGATTCAATTTTAATTGGTCACTTAAACTGTAGGATGATTTAGACAATCCTAATTCCTATAATATACATATTTTTATAGATGTTATATATTGAATAAAGTTTAATAAAAGATATCAATTACCTGAATTGGTGTAAAATGTATAACATTATATCCAGAGTTACGAGCCACTAGTAATTTATTTTCCCAAGTGGAAAAGGGTCCTAAACTTTTTGCCAGTACAGTTTGACATTGAATACAATCTAATGGTAATAATTCTCCACGTTCACCAACTTTTAATTCAGGATCCACCATCAAATATCCAGAAGCAATGGCTTTTATTCTTGATTCAGTACTATAAACAGTTTTATTAATATAGTATTTTAGTACTATTTACAATTTACTTATTATACTATGAGTTTTATTTATTATTTTCAGTACTATTAACAGTTTATAAAAGTTATGAAATAATCATCTGCATATTAAAATCTTACCCAGAATCCATAACATAATAATGAAAGGAACCGGGTAAAGTTAGAAGTAAATTAGCAGAATCATTTATCCAAGGTAACTGGTAATATGTGTGTCTTTCAAATTTTTGATCATTTGATAATGGATGATTAGTAAAAACATCAAGTGTCTTTCCAAGAAGAGAAGCTCCAAGCTTGAATTCCACTTTCCATCCTAAATAAAAATTAATTAGTTTCAATTTCAAAATAAAAAATAATAAGATTGTTCTTTAATTATATTAAATATATACCTTTTTTAAGTCGATATAAAATTCCATCAAGATGTTCTCCTTTATTTAGAGTCAAGACTCTTACTTGTTGAGAGTCCTGGCTCTCTGCAGATGGACCACGTTCAGTCATATTTTTATCTATTGCCTAAAAATAGTATTAAATCTTAAAAATAATTACAATTATTCGTAAAACAAATAAAAGATTATTTGGTGTAATAAAGCTTCACTAATAGCAATTGCCCATTTCCACACAATATTACACTATTTTATATTATAACACAGCACAAATATTTATTGCTACACAAATTTGCTTCCAACGAATGTTTTATTATTAGAAGTATGTTTTTATGTTTATTATTAGAAGTATAATACAAAATAAGTTAAGGAACACAATCAAAAATACTTTACATATATTATAAATTCAGTCCTTCCACAAAATGTATTTATGAAAAAAATGTTTACCTAGAGGATTAGTACTTACAAGTAAAACGTAGTAAATAGACAAGCATTTGACTGACATGAGCCTTAATATAAGTTATTGGCACAAAGAAGCTACAGAGCGTGCAAAACGCATGGTATTACATTACACAGTTCTGCTGCATGAACATACATAAAGCTTGAAGCTATTCTTACTCTACATACTTGGATTACAACTCTATGATCTAGTGGATGGATAAGAGAAATACTTCCTGCCATAAGATTTGTTAATTTTTAAAGTAATAATCGCGCTTAAAAAGATTGTTGTTATTAAAAACATAACAATAATTCTATATCAGATATAACAGAATTTGATAAATATTGATGATATTTTTACATCCACACACTATATCATGTATGTCAAAACTTACACAAGACAAGAGAAACCTCAAATAGCGGCATTTACATAGATGTTGTAAAAAGCTCTTAAATTTCCTCATAAGCATTTGTACTGCATTTCCAAAAAAATGCTTTATTGCAAGCATTGAATCCATTGTTAAAAATAAATAGATTATTTAAGTTATAACTATAGCTTTACATAAGATCTGTACATAAATGAGTTTTTATTAATCAGCTGCAATGTTGTTTTTACTATGCTTTAGAATAGTAGAGGATTTTCACATTGTATTACCTATAACAGATATGTTGTAGTAATCATCCATAATATATATTTACATACATAATATCTGTAATTCAAAGAAAATATGCAAAATTTGCGACATCAGAAAGAATATACAATAAAAGTAATAGATAGTAAACATTTTACTTCTTATAAAAATATATTTTACATGTTTATTTCTTATAAAAATAAAGATAAGAAACATAACAAGTATGTAATAGTAAATTAATGAATATAATACTGATAAACATTATTAATGTTTTATAATTTATATAATAATGCTTAAACATAATTAGATTATAAAATTTTTAAAATATATATATAAAGGATATATATAAAATAAATACTTGAATATGTAATATTTAGTTTTTAATATATGTTTCTGCTTTTTTTTCTATTTTCTGTTTTCTGTTTTTTTGTCTATAACACCATAAAATAATCTAAATAAAAATAAATATAATTTTTTACTATACCTGACATGAGAAAATCCATTTATAATTTAGTTATTTTATTTTAAAAACACAAAAATTATTAATAAAAATAAAAAAAAATATTATTTTTTCTTATTAATTTCAATCCAATTAATATAATCACTTATGTTGCCCAAGAATTTAACAGAAAGTAAAAGCAACAAGTGATTAAAGTTCTATACTTAATAGACACATATACTATTTTAAAATGTATGTCTATATACGCACATATACATTCGGATTAGTATTTTTATGACTTAACAAGATAATTTCATTTAAATGATACCATTTTCATGTCAGCTAAGAATATCACTAAAAGCCAATTCAAACGAAACAAACAACTAAATAAGCACAAGGTCGGTCATGACATTCAACATCATTTAAAAATATTTAAAAATCGTAAATAAACAAGCGAAATAATATTATTTAAATAACTTATAATTAACGATAATACACATAATTCACCTGATCATTAATAATTTACGTCGAAATAAAAAAGATTTAATTTGACCTTTATTTTGATATACAGATCTTGAAGGTCACGAAATAGAAACGTGGTTCATCTTAAAAATACGGACCTAGCAGACGATAGAAGGACTTTATACGAAAAATTCGGCTTTTTTCATTGGTTGTATGTTGCGGCAACTTCACGTGACTAAATTTGAAATTTGTATTATTGGCATTTCACATTCCAACATACATATAATGAAACATAATTTTTACAAAAAATACTTATATAACCATGAAAACATATAAAACATTTATCATGCATTCATGTATGTGTAAAAATGCAAGAATCAATATATTTTTAATGTATAATTGTATTTATGATATAAATTTTATAAAAAGATAAAAAGTATGTGTTATATGTGTCGCATATGTTTAAGAGTATATACATCGATATTTAAATAAATATTAAAATATAAGCTTGACAACTTCAAAGAAATATCATAATGTGGCGGTAATTTTTAATTTAATCTTTTGTCAACGAGAATTTGAATGAGGACAATTAAACGAAAAATATTACATGGAAATTGTACATTGGCACATATTATTTGCTGTTTATTTTATTTTTATAATTTTCATTGCAGAATACTATGCTCAAACTGAAATATATGAGGATTATAACATGGATCCTGAATTTGATTATTCACAATTAGGCAGTACTATTGAATATGAAGAAACTAGTTATTCTTCTCATACAAACATTGTTATACATAAAAGTAAATAGTTTTTAATTTATTAGTAAGATTTTATTGTTTGGTAACCTAAAATATATTTATTGCACATTAGCATTAGATAAAAAAGTTAAATGCGATGAGGACCAGATATTATTTTACCTGGCTAAACTACAAGTTATTAATCCAGAAGGTATATTATTAATTGCTTCATATAAGGACATTGAATATTTTTGTAGGTTTGTAGGCCATGTGATCTTAATGAAATGACAAATATTTGTAAATAAAAAATGATATATATGATCTATTTTTCTATTTTAAAGGAAAATAGTTGAAAGTCTTGATTCAATTGATAATGTAATGCAAGCATGTACACCCTTGCCAGAAGATCACTTATATATGCAACTTATAGCAGGATTAAGAGTACTAAACAGTAAACTTTGTGTATATGAAAATTATCAATCTAGTAAGTCCTCTAAGAAGTGTAAATATTAAGTATACATAACATGGAAGAATAATAAACAAATTTGAATGAAATAGTATTCAGAAAATATATGAAGTGTTATCAAGAACTCCATGATGAATATTTGGACTGTGTAGGACCAACAGATTGGACAGAAAATATGGAAATTCATGACTTGTGCGAGTATGTATATAAACAATTTGCGTTTATATATAATATTTTATTTCATGTGTAAATATCATAATTTATTCCTAGCCAATTTAAAGCTATATCTGATTGTTACTATACATTAACTGCCGTGTTATGTGGTATCGAAGCTGCAAAAATTCTTAAGGAACTCGTTGTACAAGTTATAACTGCTGTTATTTGGGTAAGAATATATTTAGGTTTATATATTTAGTATGAAATATAATTTTTAACAAGTTTTGAATTTTTAATAAAATGTTAAATTTCCTTTCAGACTAACTGCCCCAATGTATACAAGGATCCAGTTGTTTCAGATCCTATGCCAGACCTTATGAATTCCAAGTCATCTTGTAATACCTCTATCAATTTTATAATTGTAATAATATTTATAAATATATTATAAATTATAATATTATTTTATTTCTTTTAAAACAGTTAAAAAAATGTAAAAATTAATATTTTTATTTAAATAGATTAATTTTACTATTGTAAAAATATAAAAGAAAAAAGGAAAAGAAATTAAAGTACTAAGAAAGAGTTATTTTTTGTTTTAAATTATTTTTTTAATAAAATTATCTGCAATAATTTGTAAGATAAAAAATAAAGACTTAAATCGATAGTTAACCTCAATTTAAAACCATATTAAGTGTTATTAAATAATAAACGTTCTTTGAATAGAAAAGTTTGTAATTTATAAAAAAAAATAAAAAAATAAAATAACCATAATTACGATGATTATAATTAGTTGTAGATAATTGTGTTGTTCAGGATGACGTCTTACATTTATAATTTTATTTTTTAAGCATTCGTATAAGATTAAGTACATTGTACTGATCAAACAAATAAACGAAAAGATCAAAATTTTGTTATTGTATTTTGCGTTGTTAAACGAAGTACATCAATTTGCATATGTTTAGTCAAAGTACATAGATAGTGATTCGACATAAAACGATTAATTGCAAAATTCAGCGACATTTCTCGTTTCTCGATGTCATCCGCTTTCTCTCATACACTATTTCAAAATGGCAGCAGCTACGGACGAGCTGAGTGAGTAGTCCTGAAAAAAATTAGGTTTATTCGGTATATAAAGAATTAATTTCATTGTGTTCCTTATCATTTCGGAAGTCATACATTGGTTTATTTAAATGGACAACTATAACAAGCAAAATTAGTATTTTAAAGCATTTTTTAACGTAAAAAAGAAAGTCAATTGTCATGCCGCCCTGTAAAAAGGCAACTTCAAACCTATCATTTTCCGTGAAGGTTCTGTTCAATAGTTTCTCAATTCACATCTCTCCCTCTCCTTACCCTTGTCAGCTGCTACATCTTCATTTCAGCACGTGCTTACTCAACTGTCAAACAGATCAAGTTTAGTGTTAAAATACAGTGTTTATTTATGATTTTATTTATAATTTTCACATTTAAATATTCGACAAAATTTACGTTATTGTATAGTGTTATTATTTTATGATTAAATTAAATATTTTCTTTTTGTATTATTGTTTTTATATATGGAAATTATTTAATTTGTTACACATTATATATAAAATTATTTTATTTTAAAGTTGATAAAACTGAATTTTTAATTTATTTGAAAAATATATATATATAATATTTGTGCTATAGAAATTATCCAATAGATTATGAATCATGTTAATTGTGTTCTCATAAAGTTTAATAAAATGTACATATATTAATCAAGTATTTTCTGTAATTAATTAATATTGTTTGATTAAAGTTTTGCTTGAAAGAGTTTTCCTTCGGCTGGGATCAGCAGATACAGATGAACAATTACAAGCATCTGTTTGTAAATTCCTACCGCCGGTATTGCTCAAATTGTCCAGTGCACAGGAAGGCGTTAGAAAAAAAGTAATGGAGTTGTTAATTCATATCAATAGAAGGGTAAAAACTAGACCTCAAGTGCAGTTACCAGTTGAAGCATTATTGTTGCAGTATCAGGATCCAGCTGCTAGTTCATTTGTAATTGTATGTTATTTTTATTTATATGTGTTCTTTAATGACAAAATAGTATCTAATGAGTATAATATTATTTTCAGAATTTTACAATTATATATATAAAATTGGGATATCCACGAATGGAAATGAAAAAGCAAGCAGAATTAATCCCCAGTGTATTAAATGCTATTGATGGAAAACCTTTATCCCATCAAGATAGGTTTGTCAATATATAATTATTAATGCATGTGATAGATAAAAAGAAAATTACACTGTTTCATTATATATATGTATATATAATTCTTTTAGTTTAATGCTAATAATAATGCCAGCCTTAGGACATATTAATATTCCTGCAGACCCTGATAAGCGAACATCTTTACTTGGTTTACAAGATAAACCTTATGTATCAAAACAATTGATCAACTTTATGCTTGATGTACTATTGTTACCGTATGGGTAAGCAGGATTGTTGTACTATGATTAATTTAATTATAATACATTTTATATTATAAACAACATTGGTATAATATTAGATCGGTAGGACAAAGTGAAAATCAGCAATTGAATCAAACTGTTGATTGGCCTCAATTTCCTGTTCCACCTGGATTAAGTGAATATGCATTCAAGAGAGTTATAGGTGAACATCCACCTACTGCTGAACAGCTGGAACAAACTAAATTGGGAATTGTTAAATTTATTTCTAGTGGATTTTTTCCTGACTCAGATATTTTTATACATTTGGTTGTTGCAGCTGCAGATACTAGATTTAGTGTTGCTAATATGGCAGATTTAGAATTGAAAAAAATTGTAAGGTATGTACAAAATTTTATTGTAGTTCTTGTATTTAATTTTATGTTTGTTTCAGTATTTGTATATATATGTTTCAGTTCTTTAGATTGGTCCTCAATGCAAATAGCTGCACCACTTTATACATTATTCTTAGGTACTGATGGTTTAGCAACACAAAAGGAAATTAAACCTGAAATGAAACGATTACCTGCTAGTACTCGTATTCGACTAAAAGTATTACATTATCTTTGTCGATTAACTAAATCAGGTTTTATTATTCCTTCATGCATTCAGGTATATTATAAGTAATTGTTAACAATTATTTATATAATTGAAATCTTGTATAATATTAATAGTGTGATATTTATATTAAATTATAGGTTGTATTTGATTCTTTGTATGGAAAAAATACAAATTCAAAGTTGAAATCATTAGCATTGCAATTTACATCTAATATTGTTCAGCAGTAAGTCTATTTCATTAACTTGAAAATTTTATTTCTATATTTAAGTTATTTATGTAAATATGCATACATATAAGATTATGTTTCTTTCTTTTTCAAGATGTAGTCTTACACCATTGGTTCGTGTAGCAGGGGTAATATTAAATGGTATGATAAAATTAATTTCTGAAGGCGAAGATATTCATAAACCTATGGCATATACAATTATTGGACAATTAGGCCAAAGAATACCTTCTTTAATCAATAAAGATTTGAGTTTGTTACAAAATCTTTTCGATACCTTGGTATCGGTAAGTACTGATTAAATAATTTTTTTACAAGATTTTCAAATATTTTTCCAGTTATACATTTAATAAAATTTGTTTATTATAATATTTTTTTTCAAATTTAAGACTGACGGAGATTTACGAAGAACTGTGCGAGATGCTTTAATATCTGTAACATCTGCATTTATTCTCAATAGAGAAGATAAAAGTAACATAGCTTTGATGAATGCTTTATTGTCATCTCATATAGAATCACCAGAATCAAGTGTAAGGTATGTATATACAAATCTATTGATATAAATATTATTATACATAAATAATTTATTATTATTTAAATATAGGTTTGTGGCTATGCATTATGCCGCGACAGTATTTCCTCCTGATGATGCTCCATCACGATATCTACTACTTTTATCATGTGGTGATAACAAACATGAAATAAGTACAGAAGCTGTAAAAGCTCTATATAGCGGTGTAAATAAAACTGACGGTGATAGTCATGATAAACAGGATGTCAAACAAACAGTTCTACCAGATTTCTCAGATCTTGTAGCTTATATACATTCAAAGATGCAAATAAGAATGTCTATGCCAAGTGGTGGAAAAATAAATATAGGAAGTAAAACGCTTCCATTTAATATTGCAACTTTTTCAGAGGTATATTTTTTCAGATTCGAATAATTATATGATAGAAAAATATATTACTTTTACATATATGTATTTTTTACAGATAATTAATTATCTACGCGTTTGTCTCGCAAAAAGTGCTAATATACCTACATATAATGAGCCACTACAACATCCATGTGAATACACTCCAATGATTGGACGTTATTTACAAAATTTGTATGAAACTCAACCAGGAGCACTAAATTATTATCTTGATATGATTTTACTGCTCACTCATGCTGCTGCAGGTATTATTTTCAAGAATAATATTTGAGAGAATTGAACTTTATAAAAATACAAAATAGATATTTGGAACGTGATTTTATTGGTGTTTTTGCAGATTCAACTTCTTTGCAAGCATTATTAGAAGTTGTTGGTTGTATTCCAAATTATATGAGAGAAATTTATGAAAAAGAATTACCATGGCTCCGTACCTTACTTACATCCACAAAACCGGATGTAAGATATTTGGTTGCTAAAGTCTATGGTGTTATAACTTCTAATTTTTCATCTGTTGATTTCGAAAAACACATTTCGGAGATTATAGATATGATAAAGAAAAAACATGTAGAATCACAGCATGGTTCATTATTGGCTTTAACTTTCATGATGGAGAGGAATTTGATAATTAAACGAAATGAAAATAGAGACGACCTGCTCAATTGGGAGATGTATATTCATGTTGTTAAAATTATATGTACGTTCGTATATACGATAAATAAATTGTATCAAAAAACTATTTTAATAAATTATATTTATATTTTTAGGTACATTTCTTCATGAAAGTACAACATTACTTATGGATGCTGCAGTTGAAGCTATTGGTATTGTAGGAAAAACATTTCCTTTACCATTACCTGCAGAAGGAAATGATGAATTAAATAAAAAAGCAGTTACAGAAACACTGTTTTCTATAGTAACTGATGTAAAAATTAAGACTAAGGTTTGTTTTATTATTTTATGAGGATACGGATTTTCGTTGTTTTGTCAGATTTCAAAAAAATTCTTTTTCAGGTGAAGGAAAAGGCAGTGATCTCTTTAGGATACATATGCGTTGCAGAAGATTTTCCACACACTACATATATAATAGACAAAATAATTACAATGGCGAAAGAAGTAAGTAATTTTTTACTGCTTATAATATTGCATTTAAGTATATTATTTATATTATATAATAATATTTTAATTTATAGACTAAAGATATAGAAATTCATTTAATTATGGGCGAAGCTCTAGTATGTTGTGTTCAGGGACAGGCATCTCCAGAAGGACGAGATGCATGGACAACTCTTCCTAGTGAATATAAGATTTCATTTAGCAACAAGAGTATTGAACTTTTAATATATGTACTAGATGAATTATTAAAAATGTACAAGATACCACATCCTAATTCCAGACAGGTATGAGACATAATTTTGATATAGTATTTTATTTTTTTTCTGTTTGATTTGCCATACTGAGTTACAATTTTTTTTTTATAGGCCACATGCATATGGTTGTTAGCACTATTAAAACATAATGTTCAACGAGATTGTATCAAAACAAAATTATCAGCAATTCATCATGCTTTTATAGAATTTCTTTCTGAGGACAGTGGTAAATATTTTTTTTTTTTTTAATAATTACGAACAAACGGTATATATTGAAAACTTAAATAACGTAATATTTTTACGTTTATGAATAGATATAATACAGGATTTAGCAGCAAAGGGACTTAGTCTAGTACATGCTAATAGCACACAAGAAGAACGTAATTCTTTAGTATCGTCTATATTAGAACAGTTTATGCAAGGTCGCAGAACTGTACAACAAGTTACAAGTGATACAAAACTATTTGAAGAGGGCCAGTTAGGAAAAAGTCCTAGTGGGTAAGACAAGTTTATTTATTAATAACAAATTGAGTGTTAGCAATGTTATTTTAATAACATACTTTTACATTTTCTATGAATAATAACTATTTATGTTTTTAGTGGTAATATATCAACATATAGAGAAATATGCTCTCTTGCAACTGAGTTACAAAAACCAGAATTGGTTTATTATTTTATGCGATTAGCTAATCATAATGCAGTTTGGACATCTAAGAAAGGTGCTGCATTTGGATTTGCAGCTATAGCTAGTATAGCAAGTGATGAATTAAATAAGTATTTACCAAGTATCATACCAAGATTATACAGATATCAGTTTGATCCTACTCCAAAACTTCAACAAAGTATGAGTAGTATATGGCGTGAAATTGTTCCTTCTACAATTAAAGCTGTGAGTAAAAAATTATTTTTAATTTTTTTTTTCGCCTACTTATCTTACAAGCATTTTTATGTTACTTTTTAGCTTGAACAATATCACAAAGAAATATTGGATGATATTAGAAATAATTTGACAAATAATGAATGGCGTGTACGCATAAGTTGTTGTAATGCTTTATCTGATTTGTTGAGAGCAAATATCCATATAAATTTAGAATTATATGCTCCTGAATTATGGATGAAATTGTTTCGTGTAATGGATGACATTCATGAAGGTACAAGGCTAGCTGCTACAAATACGGCCAAAGTACTTAGCAAAGTAAGTAATAAATAGTTTTAGTATAGTAAATTGTTATATATACTATACAATTATCTTCTTTTTTTTTATAGGTTTGTATACGACACTGTGATTCTTCATATGGTAAAGCAGGTGAAGATTTATTACAAGCCATTTTACCACCATTACTTGATATTGGTGTACTTCATACAATAGATACTGTG
This sequence comes from Vespa velutina, assembly GCF_912470025.1. Classification (NCBI taxonomy): domain Eukaryota; kingdom Metazoa; phylum Arthropoda; class Insecta; order Hymenoptera; family Vespidae; genus Vespa; species Vespa velutina. Next base: position 6,610,230 of record NC_062194.1, read on the forward strand.
AGAGCAGTATCATTACAAACAGTATCTCAACTTGTAACATCAGCTGGAAATTTGCTTAAACCTGCTCTAGTCAACTTAATACCTGCTCTTTTAAGTGCAATCGGAGAATCTGAGAATCCTAATCTGTCATATTTAAGTAATGCATATGGTACGACATCCGAAGCACAAGATGCTATTGATGCATTAAGAACTTCTGTTGCAAAAGGTCATCATGCAACAGAAACAATATCTAAAGTAAATTTTTGTCTATAATTAATACTTGCTTCGTATACTTAAGATATAGTTATTAATTATTTTATTTTATATAGTGTATACAATATATCGACGCGTCTATTTTGAAAGAGTTGATGCCAAAAGTAATAGAATTAATAAAATGCAGCGTTGGTTTTGGAACAAAGATTGCTTGTTCCCATTTTTTGATTCTTCTTAGTACTCATTTGAAACAAGAGATGCAACCATATACTGGTTAGTATAAACGCAATATAACGATTATTATGTCTTATTGAGAATTTTTACTATACAATTATATATGTTCTATATATATATAGGTAAGCTTTTAGTTGTTTTGGTAAATGGTTTAGCTGATCGTAATGCTGCGGTTAGACGAAATAATGCTATTGCTATTGGTCATGTGGTTGGATCAGCAAAGGAATCTAGTCTTGAAAAATTATTTAACACTTTAAATACTTGGTATATGGAAAAAGAAGGTATGTATAAACAAAAAGGAATAACTTTTAGAATAAAAATTTAATAAAATTAATTATGTGTTGTAACAAGTACGAATTATTTTTAGATGATTCCATTAGATTAGCAGTTGGACAAACTTTGCAATCCATAAATAATCATAATCAAGAGTTATTAAGAAATTATTTAAATATTATTATACCTCTTATATTTTTTGCTATGCATGCAGAAAAAACTCAAGGTTTGGATACAACAGTATATTCATATTTAATATTTTTAATTTATGTATTGCTCTATTTTAAACAATTTATTTCCAGCAAATGAAAATACAGTTGCACTATGGACTGAATTATGGAATGATATAACACCAGGAACAGAAACAGGAATTAGGCAAAATTTAAATACAATAACTACTACTCTACGTGGAGCTTTAGAATCAGCATCATGGAATACTAAAGTACAAGCAGCAAATGCAGTTAATACAGTAGCATCAAAGTTGGGTAGTGGTGTTGATCTAGATGCAAGAAATACTTTATTAAAAGTATTGACAGATGGATTACGAGGACGAACGTGGAATGGCAAAGAGAGACTCTTAAGTGCTCTTGCTACATTAGCAAGTAATAGCAAGTAAGACCACGTATGCTGTTGCTGTTACAAAACTGTGTGTGTGTGTATATATATATATATATATACATATATATATATTATAAGATTTTTTAATATCAATTTTTATTTTTAATTTTAACATTAGAGAAACCTTGCACGAAGATGAAAAATTGAAAGAAATGATAATAGAAACACTATATAGAGAAAGTAAAAAAGAAGCGGTAGAATATCGTCAACATGCTCTACAAGCTTTCTGTACTGTATTACATGAGTTAGATATCGATAAATTTACAGAAGTTTATAATATTGCTCAAGAAATTTTAACGAAAGTTAGTATTAACAGATTGATAAATAAATTGTTTAATATAATTTTTAAATCTAATGTATTATGTAAATTCCATAGTTATCAAATAAAAACGCTGATGATGATGATGATTCTATTGTTGAAAATTCTAAGAGGAAAGAAAATAATATCAAGTTACAAGAAGTAGTATATGAAATGCTAGGCAAAGCATGGCCATCTTCTAAAAAGACACAGGGTAAAAGAATTTTATATTTAACTAAAAATATCAATTACGCTCATTAAATATAATATGAGTATATAAATTTATATTCGTACATTTATATTTTTCAGACAACTTTTGTATAGAATTTGTACACCACTGTCAACAAGTATTACCGAATACAACGAGATCTGTACAAGTTGCTATATTGACATCACTAAATCATTTTGTGGATAAACTTGTTCTTTTTACAATAAATTATGCAAATATGACGACAAAAGATAAAGAAACATTAAATTCATTATGTGATATGCTTTGCAATATATTGTCAAATTGTATAAGTAAGTAAATTTGAATATTTTCAGCAAATAACTTTAGATTTCCAGATTCCTTTATATATCTGTTTTTTATTTAGGTACTCCGAGATATACAAGAATAAGAAAGGAAGGATTAAATATAGTTATTTCGCTTTCAAAAAAATTAAATGAAACAAAAAATATTGAAAATCTTGACAAAATAAAATTAGTGCTTAAAGAATTAATGCCAGATTTAGCAAAGGATAATCAACCTGAAATTCGAACAAGAGTTATAGATATTAAAGAAATGCTGAAAATGTAAACACTATGTTGTTTGATTTCTGTATTATTCTAGAATCAAAGTATATATCAGTAAACTTATATTTCCAGTACCACACATCTCTGAATAATGGTAACACGCAAATTATATATTGGTTATTGTCAATATATATTATTAATATTTGCAAATTTTCACATTTCAGTGTTGGGTTCAGGAATAAAGGTGTTACTGGACATATAATCTCATCTTTAAAAAATTACATGATGATTCTTCTATATGAATGGAAGTTTATGTATTCAAAATATGCAGTTTATCAACTATAACAAATCTTATAATTAGAATGTACTAACATCAAAAACAACAATTATTCAGACTATTAAATTAAATTACTTTATGATATATTATTAAAATATAATATATCTTATAAGATGGATATATTATGTTTATATCAGAAACCAGTTTTTTAAGTGTTGAATAGCTAGATTGAATTTTTGTAATATTACAATATTTATGGACAAATAGTTGGGTAAAAACTAGTTTTGCTGTTTTTAGTTTCTCACTGGGTAAATGTATTGCATAATTTAATGCATAAATTGTTATTAAAATTAACAAAATAATAGTAATTGATAAAATGTAAACAAACGTTACAGCACAATATTATTCTGTAAAAACTTCCCACATATTCAATGTGTTTTGTTACCAAAGGTAAGGCATTTAATTATTAATCACACTGGATTGTGACCAATTTAAACTATATTTCTGATACCCTTGCTTTTTAAATTTGTAAATTATATAATAATATATCATTTGTTATATCAAATGTATTATGATTACATAATGGTGTTTTAATTTATAATGATAAAGTGAGAGAATAGATCAGCTTTTTTAATATCAAGTGACTTAATATGTGATTAATATATACATTCAAAATTCACATGGAATGATTAATTATGTAAAAATATTGGACAAAAAAATTACATTACCAGTATAAAAATAATTTTTCTAAAATCTTTATTTATTTTAATCCAATATATATAACAATTATTTCAAATTCATTGTTTCTCTTTTAACTTTTTAAGTAAAATTGAAGCTCCTGGAGTTTGTTCTTTCTTAATATTTTGCAATACTGCTTGCAATTTTAATATTAAATTACTAATTACTGTTTCAGTTTCATTTTCTATTAGTAAAATAAGCAAAAAGCAACCTCTATTAAATCGTATCCATTGTTTCAGAATATTCTTTGTTAGATAGTCAATTAATATAGAACCAAAAGTAGTCTCTTCCTTTGCTTCTAAATTTTTATCATTTTGAATAAGTTTTTTTAACATCATATGTAGACCTGGATGTTCAATAAGATCGCATTCAGATTCTGTATTAGTAAGAAAAGAAGCGATGGCTTTAAATACACATTTTAATTTTTCACCAGAACCTACTTTCAATACTGCAAGAGTAACCATTAAAACAGATCCTTTTGACAGCCATTCTGCTGTTTCTGAAGCAATTGATTCTAAGTATAAGTCTGTAACAGCTTCACGAAGTTCTTTTTCTCTAATATCAGCTGGTTTTTTGCTCGTTTCATTATTATCTCCTTGACTTAAACACTCTATTATACTTGGTGGAAAATAATGAGGATCCCTCCTTGCTACAAGATATAATATAACATGTTTCCCATATTCATTTAATACTATTTCTGTTAAATCTTTTTGTATTTCAGAGAGAATTATTTTTTTCATTAAAACAGTATCATCGACAGAATCAATGAGTGCTAATAATACCATATACCCATGTTCAGACATGGCAATATTTTTAATATTTTCTTTTAGAACTTTCATAATAATTTTTCTGTCTTTATTAGTTCCATGCCATATACAAAGCATAGCAACTTTAGTACCAACTTTTGTACTAGATAATTCAACTATTAAACTTCTTAACATAACTATCATTTCACTTCTATCTACATTTGAACAATTTGTCAAATATTCCCAAATGACAGTTTGAAGTAATACAGAATTAATAAATTTCTTATTTAAAATTCTAATTACATTTGTTTTTACAGCAGATAATATTGCAGATTTCATACCTTCTGCATTTTCAAAAGTATCAGAAAGAATCTTTACTTTTTTATCTTTGGCTTTTTTGTATATATCACCATAAAATTCTTGTTTAAAATTTATTTTATCTTCATTTGTAGCCCAAGTAGAATATGCAAGTTCAATAAGAGGAGCAGAGACAATATTACTCATCAAATTAACTATATTTCCATACCACTCTGAAATAATATTTTTTCTTAATATTGCAGTTCCATGTTTTAATAAAACTTTTATACAATTCTTTGCATATTTTGATTGAGTCATAGCTATGATAGATGGCTTTAATTCGTCAAATACATTATCTCGTATATCAGATTCACAATATTTGAGTACCCACTGAACTATACGCGATATGTCATGAGTAAATATTATTTTGTTATAATGAGATTTTAATAATTCGTGAAGCTCTTGACTCAACTTCTTTTTTTCTTCTAATGTACAGTCAGTTCTACGTAATTTTTCACTTATTTTTTTTGCTCGAATAGATATTTCATATACATCCGTTAATCTTCTTTCTTTTCTTTTTTCTCTTAAATCTTTCTTCTTCTTTTTAAAGTTCTGCCAATCTTCCTTTTCTGTCGTTAAAATATTATCTTTTGTAATATTTTTTTTATTTTTCAAATCCTTTAAATAACCTTTTTTTTTTAAATCTTTCTGATGTACTTTCAACGAATTCTTTAACAATGGTTTTTCAAATTTTACTTTTTTCTCTATCTTTACATTATTTTCTTTATCCTTTTTCTTTTTTTTGACAACTTTTAAGTCTACTTTCTCTGTGATGGTATCATCATTGTTTAAATTTTTTTTTATCCTTTTCGGTTTTCTTTCCGTAGAAGTTTCTTGCTCTTTTCGTTTCATATTTTAATATAATCCTTAGAAGAAATAACTAAACAAGATTTATACAAGTTAATTAAAAAATTAAAAAAGATGTATTGTATATGAGTGATACAATTTCTGATCTTAACCTTAAATAATATTTTATATTTTTATTATCTATAGAGAGTCTATAAAATTATATGTATTTTTATTTCAATAAATAAACACAAATACTTAAAAAAATGAATACAACACAATATTTCAAGAGTAAACTATTGTTTTAATATTATAGTAAATACACGTGTGATAAATCCGCGTGACCATTAAACTATAATAAGTAATCAAAGGAAAGGAGAGTAGGAACTTTTGTCGCCGATAGGAGCGCTAATGTCGCCGCCATTCAGTAACGTGTATTTTTTTACCGCTAGAATTTGTATAAATTATTAACATCATCACATTCAGAAATCTGACTTACAAAAGCCTGAATTATGGATGCACATAATATACAACATTAACATATATTTAACTTTAACTATTTCACAATAATTGGAAATGGAAATGACCTGTTTCAAATTTGCAATAATTATACACAAAGAATTGTTCGTTTCAATTAACCTACTCATCATAGTGTACATTAATGAATACACATTTGTAATTATGAAGATTATGAAGACAATAAAAATTTTATGTTACCAATTTCAAAGAAATTCATTCAATTGTATATAAAATCTATATAAAATATTATCTATTTAAGATAATACGTAAAGAAATATTATATCGTACGTAATTTATAATTTAAATAAATGCTTATTATTCTGATTAGTTTACTATTTAAATGTGAAAATAAGTCAATGTTAGAGGTTAATTATATATATATAAAAAACTTGGTAAATATCTGTTGATGCGTACATAGCATTGTCGCGCACACGAAACACGCAATTTCCCCCACCACCACTCTTCTCACGCTTTTCAAGGAGCAGCCAGTAGCACGCGGTTTTCTACCCTTCAGTATTGCATAAACCTTTCGATAGGATGATTGTATATTTCGTGGGTTTCGCGATCATTCACATATAATAAATTGTTATAGTGTAAACTCTTTCTAAATTCTGTATATTAAACCTTGTGTCAATTTCATTTTTAAAGAAAAAAGAAGGTGTGTCTTTCGTTTTCTTTGTCAAAGTTAAAAACGTAATATTGGTAAACAAAAGGAAAAAGTCATTCTAATTAATTTCAAATTAATCATTTACAAAAAATTATTACCAATTTTCAAGAAAAGAAGGATCTTTCGCTCGTAAGCAATTTACTTGGTGTGGTGGTAAAAGATGGATCAACAAGTTGGCTCACTGCCCATCTTACTTTTGATCGTAAAAAGAACAAAGAAAGTTCTTTCTAATCGAAATCGATTCTTTGAAACTTGACTTTCTGCTGTATTTCTAACGTGTGACCTGAAGTAATTCGTTCGTTCGATTAATCTTGTTCGACGAAGTCCCGAATTAACCCGGAAAAAAGAGACGTGCGTGAAAAAGACAGATAGATAGATAGGTAGATAGATAGAGAGAGAGAGAAAGAGAGAAAGAAGAAAAAGAAGAGTCAGACAAAAAAGTGAAGAGTAACTTCAGTGAAGAGTAAAGTTACGTTGCATTGTCTTTGGATCGTTCGATCAATCAAGAAACAAAATCTTTTTTTCTAATCACGAAAATTGTTGCCGTAAAAGAACGATTGTTCATTTCGCGTTCGCGATTTCAATTTGTCGTTTAATCCCTATCGTCCATCTGTGCCAGTCAATCGAATTAAGGATCGATCGACCGATTCATTTTTCCGTTAAAAAGTCATAACTGAATCGCTGTGACGGAATGGGTGCATTCGCAAGGTTTTTCTATCGAATTTGTTTTCTCAAGCTCATCAAAGAACTAAATCATATTTTTGATGGTACAAGGTGGTACGCAATAAAAGGATTTCGATATTCCTCGGATCTGAAATCGATGGTTGAATTTTATTGGTAACGACGCTCAAGAGAGAGAAAGAAAAAGAAAGAGAGAGGGAAGGGGAGACAGAGAGAGAGAGAGAGAGAGAGAGAGAGACACAGAGTGAAAGAGAGAAAAAGATAATCGATATATGTCACAACGATTTGTTAAGAATCTTGCAGAAACATCGTCGATTCGATGGAGTTTACTTCCAGAAGAGACAAGTGGAAATGGTTAGAAGAAATCTAATTACTGAAAAGTGAAATAGTGTAGATAATATCGTTCGTCGTGCGACTTAATACGAAAGTGAAGAAAAAGTAAGAAAAGAGAAGAGAAGGGAATAAGGTAGTTTCGTGACGAATGGTTCGATTCGCGCGGGAAATCGAATAGCAAATCGGCACCATTATCTATTTTTCAGAAGTACCGAATATCGTATGTAACGTTTATCAACGATAAGAAAGAAGAACAAAGAAATTATTCACGGTGGCAGTGACGTCAATGCACATTTGCGCGCGTATTTTCGCGTGGGCATGGGACTTTCTCGTCGGTAGCAACGCATATCCGATGCAACATGTAAGTACAATTCTTATATATTCCATTTTCCTTTCATTTTTGTAAAACCTTTCCCCTTCCCCAAGCTAAATTTGATTGTTCATTTATATAGAATTTATCCATAATATGTATAAATGCGTATTTCGAGCGAATATATTGTATTAGTATATTCACATGTCAGGGATGACGGACGGTTAAGGTTTGAAAAAACATTTTTGTATCTTTTAACAATAACATTTTTTTATTTTTGCTCTTCGTTTTTTTTCCTTCCTTTTTTTCTTTCTTTTCCTTTTGTCAAAATGATATATCAAGCCACACCGCATTAGTTCAGATTATATGTGACGTTTTATTATTGGAAATGTAAAATACAAAATTTTTCGCTGATCGGGCTCTTATCGTTGGTGTGTGTTTCGAAAAAGTGCAAAAATGTACTTAAGATACTGTCCATGGATTGGAAGATCCTTGAAATTTGCGAAATAAAATTTTTTTTCCACGGTCAAATTTTGAATGCATGCTACCGGATACGTAGAAATACCATCACGTTATTTGTATACATAGAACATGGAAAATACCAGGAATACAGAACATGCGTTCCGGAACACAGATCACAAATCACAAATCACAAATCACTCAATCAATGCATTTCTAGTGCAACCAACCTCACATTTTCCTATTCTCCATTTCTCTCTCTCTCTCTCTCTCTCTCTCTCTCTCTCTCTCTCTCTCTCTCTCTCTCTCTCTCTCTCTCCCTCTCCCTCTCCCTCTTCCACCCACCTCCTTTCTATCTCTCATTTGAAGCTTTGTAGCCTGTTTTATAGCTAATATTTCCGCAAGTTATAAAAGTATTAAACCTTTCGTCGGATCATGAAGAACGATTATACAAAATGTCGATTGGATTGGACAAAAATAGAAAGAATTTTTGTGAAATTACGAACACACAGATTAAGGCTTTTATATTAATAATAATGATAAGCGTTTTGTAAAAATGGTTTATATAAGCCAGCGATTACACAAGTATTCTTCCAATGAAAATTTCTTTTTCTTTATTTATTTATTTTTTTCTTTTTCCTCTTCTTTATTTTTTTTTTATTTGTTCTTTTTTTTTTGTTTTTTTTTGTTTTTTTGTTTTTTTTGTTTTTTTGACAAAAGTAAGTTAGACCAAGGGACTTCAGAAACAATGACAAGATACACGGGAGGAAGCGTGTCAGGGAAAATCGAATTACTTACGAGCGTCTGAGCATTAAATAGTTCACGTGCAGGTCAAGCTCAACTCTATTATATATATATATATATCCTTTGAAATAGTATTATATTTATATATATATATATATATATATATATATATATATCACGATAATGCGCCTTTCATATGAATGTAGTTTGAAATACGTTGTTGGAGAGATTCATCGTGAGAAATTCGATATAAGATAATATCTACTCGGATTCATTAATACTCGACTGTAACCAGAATTCTACAAATTGTATTTCTCTATTAACTTGTTAATCGAGAAAATTTTCGATCGTTTAACGTAGGACGTATGAAATTTATTTTGATTGAAAATAAAATGACATCGCGTAAATGGAATAAGTAAATTTTGAATAGCTTAATGAATCGTTTTAAAATTTAAGAAAGATTTAAGAAAGTATATAATGATTTCTTAGAAGTAAAATTAAAAAATAAACGATATACATATTTATTATTTTACAAAGAAATAAGTTAAATATTCGTGACGAATTAATTCGTTCTATTCGTTTAATCGATTAATTATTATTACTGTTATTATAGAAATATTGTACAAGAGTCGTGTTCTTAACGTCGATAACTCAGACAAATTTTACCTTCATAATATTTATATTTAATTACATATGTATAATCGTTTATTCATACGAAGTTCGCAGTATTTATCTTTGCCATTTGCTTGTTCTCGAACAGATCAAGTTAGTAACAGAGACTCTCTTATACGGTTTCTATTCAGTTTCAATGGAAAATTTGAAGTACGATTCCTTTTAGAACATCATTGATATGATTAACAGAGATCGGCATGTGCTTTCATCGATAACTTTCACTATATATATATATATATATATATATATATATATATATATATATATATATATATATATAACATTTAATGTTGCATGTATTTAATAGAATTTTAGTACGATCGTGCTTTCGTAAGTTGCTTTATTGCCAGCTTCTCCATCGTCCGCTTATTCGCATCCTAACATTCTCTATTAGTTAGTAATCTAATTATGATCCTCATCACTCTCTACGTCTCGACGATGTCTCCATGTATTCGTAAAGTTTCGTGAATGTCTACCGTGGACCCTAATTCATCTTTCCTACTTCTTGTCATTCCTTTTGTATACGTTCCTCATACGTTCTCCACTTTTATTGGAAATACATATGACCGACTGATCAATCGTTTTTATGAAAATTCACGATGTCATAAAAGTAGAAAAAATGAATGAATATTTTCTAATAATAATTATATTGCGAATAGAAATTTTCGTTCATTAGATATCATTATCTTTATTAATTTTATTGTAGGAACGCATTTCTTTTTTTATTTTTTCTATTTTTTCTTTTCTTTTTCTTTTCTTTTCTTTTTTTTTTTTTTTCGACGCGTTCACATGCCAAGATAATCTGAAATGATTACCCTTACCAAGCAGAGGTTTATCCGATATTGAAAATCGAAGGGAAACTTTGGTCGTAAAATCAAAAGCAGAGATATCGTCTTCCCTTTGTCAAGTAAAAAAAAAATCTCGATTCCAGGTGCTCCTTTCCCTTGGATATATAGATATATCTCATCTCTCATACAATGCTTCTTAAAGGGAAATAGTATTCCTATTTGGAGCTTTTCAACTGTTGGTGGATATTTCGATTTGCGATCGAAGGAATCCATCTTAGAAAGAAAGAAAAAAAGAAAAAAGCTAGAAGAAAAAAGAAAAAAAGAAAAACTTGAATTTTAGTATTAATATTAGTATTCGAGTGAAATCATTGTAGAGAGATGAAAGAATCATTTCTTTCTCGTATCAATTTTCATTTATCAATTTGTTCAATAATTCTTACGAAGAAGAAGAAAACGGCAAATAGAAAAGTCGATTGTAAGATGATCTTAAAATGGTTTGTTAATAACAGATCTAGATTAAGAATAATGAACTTTCGTATTTCGTTTTTTTTTCGAAACAGTAAGAAGATGTTACATAAAATTGAAGGAATTCATTAATTGAAACATTTTCGTGATTATATAGTAATTAGTCAATTTCACGATATTCTTACTTCCAATGAACAATTCAATTCATTTCTCTTACGCGCTCGTTTAATTAGTAAAAGCTTTTACCATCGCAATTTTATATCTCCTTTACGTTTAACGTCTTTCATAGCAATCCTTAAATGTTTTCGATCAAGGTTCCTTGCGATTCATAAACATTTTTTAATCTTTTTTATTTGCGTTTTCATGATATCGTATGATATTCATTATGACAAATTAAAAATAATGTAAGACATAACTTTAACAAGATTAAAAAGATGTAGATACTTAAATACGAATAATCGGCTTATAGGTAGAAAGTTAGTATTCAAAGGATGTCGAACAAGGTGACTTCCGGTAAATCCTGCGACTTTAGAATGATAAATTTCACAGTACACTGATACGATGTAGAAATTTTCATCGTTAAATTGCATTATAAAATACATATTTACATATTAATGTAAAAAACGTGATCGTTACCTCTATGTAGTTCGTTAAAATCTCGACTTGTACTACTTTTCCTTCAAAATGTCCAATCATAAAGCTTAGCTAACTACTTCTTCCTTTATACAATTATTTACATATACGATCTGCCCGCGTATGTTTGCATAGAGATATTTCTTTCTAAATAATTTATCTTACAATAAATTGTATCTACCATTATTTTCTTCAATGATATATTTTTAATTAACACTTTTATCTAACAACAATTGCCGTCCATTCAAATGGTTTCATAAGATTAGGTTATTTCTGAAAAAAGAAAGGGTTCTTGCTTTCCTCTTAATTATACAATGTAATCAATTACTCCTTTAGAAAAAGCCGTATTTTGTGTCATAATTACACGGAAATAACGATGTAATCTGATGTTAAAAAATACTATTTCGTTGAACGTATTTTTTTCATGTATTATTATTTCTATATATTATCTTTTAGATGATTAATTTAATAGCGTTAAAAAAAAAGCAATCAATTGTTTAATTATAATAGAGATATGATTGAATACATTTTCCAAAAGTTTCCTATTATTAACAGATTTGTTTAAAATCCGTTATACATATAAATATATATATATACATATATGTAAATTCGTAACAATCAATGTTACAAATGGATAATGAAAATACATCTCGTTAATCATTTATTATCTACTAATAATATTAACCTTTATAGTCCCTACCGTGTATCTATTGTTAATTATGTTATACATTATCACGATAAAGTATTTAAAAAATGTTTTGCCTTTTCTTTTATATAAATGACGAATGAAAAGAATTCAATGATTTTATGAAATAATCATTGTTCATAAAAAGCGTTCAATAATCACTCTTTTATATATATATATATATATATATTTTTTTTTTCTTTTTCTGAAATTATATACATCCATGAGAGTATTCACAAAGTTTTGTTTCTCTACATAGTTTCTCTACTGATAATAGAGTACTAGCTAGTATTTCCCGTGGCTAGCTTTTTTAAGCTTTGTCTAGCGTATTCAGTTCGTTCTCGTTAGTTGGTAAATGGTTGGTCGTTTTGTCGAGTGTGTCACGAATTTTCTCATGAAGATCTCTTGAAATTCGTGTGCGTGCATATATCACATTCGAAACTTAGAATTTCGTCAAATATACGTGGGAAGTAATTATTGATTCTCCTTTGTGATAAATTAATTAATTTTCCGTGTCCATTTCATTCTATTATAATACGATATTTACAGTCCATTTACTGTTTACTAATATTTACAAGACGTATTTTTATACATATTTGACTAATTAATCATGTTGAAAACTTGGAATATTAATTAATTAACTATAATATTACTTCGAAAGGTGTTTATGGATGAACTTTATAACTTGCTCAGTATTACGTTTGTAGTTTGCTTTTATGGGATTACATTAGTAAAAATTATTTATAATATATATATATATATATATATATATATATATATATATATATATCAGTTCAATTATTTATTTATTTCTTTTTTATTAATTATTACGTGCGTATTTGTATCGCGTTAAAAAAATAAAATATTCTTACCTTTTCCACAGCTTTTACAAATGGAAAATTTGTGATTTCTTTATCGATTTGTGGTTTCTAATGTCGATTCGTGTCCACCAAACGTTTAACTGATTTCGTAATGGTTCATTGCTTTTCCAGTTGTGGTCGCTTTGAACTTAAAATTTAAAAGACACAGAATTAGCTAGCTAATTAGTTGTTGGCTTACGATTGACATTGGCCGATTAATACTTAACATTATTTTCGACAAAATCAACTGACCTTAAAAGAGTACTTGAAATTGCAACTATTCGGTATATAAGTTCATTCTTGTAACAAAATGAAAGCATGTTACCTTCATTTTCGAACTACGCCTGTATATATATATATATATATATATATATATATATATATATGTAACTATATTATTTGTGTGTTGGAAGTTTATGATTAATTTTGTTTCACGAAGATGGAAAGAAAGAGAAAATTTTGTACGTAGCATAATAATGTCGATCTTTGCAAAAATAATTGCATTGTTTCAATGTTGCATTTTACTATTTTTAATTTGGAATAAATTTTTAATATCACATCGTAAAAAACAAAGAATCTTTTGTTTTTTTTTCCCTTTATTGTTTATTGAAATTTTATATGAATTCAAATATTTGGCACATTCCTGAATTCCTTGCTCGATAACTTTTCATTGTCAAACATAGATATATTTTTGTTGAATATATTTAAATCTCGTTCGAGTTGATAATCTTTCTGATTAAAAAAATATTTTATTTCAAAGAAATGTCATGTTTAAATTTTATCAAAGAGCTCATGCATTTTTCTTGAAGGTTTATTATTACATAGGAAGAAGGACATTGTACAATATTACAAAAGAGACGAGTAACATCCTTGGTGACCTTTAGCATGAGAGCGTAGATTAATCTATTAACTTTTTAAAAACATATATATATATATATATATATATATATATATAGTGATATGTGTGTGTGTGTGTATATATCATTGATATTTTCAGCAACCATAATTATAAGAAAATATTTACCTCTTTTAGATAAAATTCAATCGTAAAGATTAAAGACTATATATTTATTGGAATTTTTTTTCCGCTCTTTCAATCGCAGCACATATCAAATCGTTTAAAATGATTTTAAAACTACGCTTATGAAACAAACATTTTAAATGTGGAGATACAGTCATCTACAAAAGTACTTGGGTACTTTTCAAGATTAAACAATATTTTTTTTTTCGACTAAGTTATATGTTTTACATATTTAATTCAGATCGATGTGCTGCTACTATTTATGCTAGGATTTGATCGATTTAGAAGGTATTTACAGGATGCATATAAATCAACCAGATTTATAGGTATATTAAATCGGTATATTCTTTTTCTATACAAATTTTTGATAAAAAATATTGATCGAAAGGTTCATTTTGTGTATATTTTATCGCTGCTACAAGGTAAATAACATTTTTTGTTTTTATTTTTTTTGTTTTATTTTTTTTTATTTTTTCTTTTTTTTTTCTTTTTTTTTTTTCATATAAAATTTCATATAAAACATTGATTTCTTATATCCATTGAAAAAACATTATGGGATATTTAGCTTTGTGTAGAAAAAGTTGTTCAAATTGAAAAAATTTATTTAATAATTCTGTGACTAACTGTATATGCATATTACGTATGCTGTGGTATTTTCTACCCTCGGATTTTATGAATTCCGGTTGCAGTTTTATCGTGTGTTTCACATACTTTCGTATAATATTACGTGTGATAAATCAAAAATCGTGTCAAACAAGGAAACTACTATTTCATACGTTCCGATGATGTCAATTTTTTTTCTTCTTTTTTTTTTGTTTTTATTTTTAAAAGGCAACATATAAAAAGAATTTGAGCGTCTTCTACATGAATTCTTATTCGAAAAAAACTTTCTTTGATTATAACCTTAGCGTAAAATTCGTGAAAGTTATAGCACGTAGTTTTTATCTCGTCATCGTTTTCGTACCGAGATACTTTAGTCGCTTGAAAAGAAATGATAGTACGGGAATAGACTCTACGAAAAGCATTCTGAGAAAAAACGTATCCATTACTCTGGATTTTTTTGTCCGAGATCTTTTTATTTTTTTTTTCCCTTCGAATATTTCTTCTCGAAATATAAGTAATCCAGGACAATATTTTGGCTTCTTGCGTTGTAAGAGTTGTATCTTAAATCATTTCTTTTATTTCCTTTATAGATATAATTAAGACACAATATATAAGAGAAACTTGTTCAGCATCATTGGTGCCTCGTAGAAAAGATAAGATCGTATTATTTTTTATACCGTGAGGATTTTTATTATTAATTTAATTTAGCTCGCTCTTATTTTTATTTTTATAGAGATAAGTAAATAAGTCAAAAGATGAATATATAAGAAATACTTTGTGCGAATACTTATAGATCCGTACGGTGATAATTTCGTTTTTTTAATTGACGTCAAACATCGACGAGATAATAATGAAGAATTATATAATTGAAATCAATATGAATTCTTCGGTATGCTCAAACTAACATCTTTGATGGCTTTTCGCCTTCTTCGTCATTTTTCTTTTAACATCCATTTCTTTCTCATGCTTTTGTAGAACACGCACGAATGCGGGTTCCCTTTATGCAGGATAGCTCTTTTTGTTTTCACATTTACCCTTTACTTTATATAGTACATAGCACGGTTGTTCCTTCGTTTGCATAGTATTTACGCTCTGTTTATTATTTTGTTCTTATTTTTATTCTTTTTTCTTTTCATTTTTTACTATTATTATTTTTTTTCCTTATTTATCACCATTTTAATATGCCATTCTACGCCTTCGGAATATATTTTTTTCTCATATTTAGCCACGTGCAACTAAACAATAAGATATTTATGAACGAACGTTAAAGCATGTTACATATTAGAATTCATATTTATCCTGTGTACTTCCGTAATTTCACTGATGGCTTATTTTAATCGTAATGATGTACGATTATTCTTTAAAATAAGTTTATAAGTTTAATTCATTTATTTATTACTATTCATGTTTGAGCGTTTGTTATGAGTTGGAAGGACAAAGGAAAAAAAGAAAATGTACATACGTCATAAAGTGAATGACGCGTGCTTGTGTGTAAACGATTACGAACAATCCTTTCTATATGCAATATGTTGGTTACTAATTTCATTTATCTTCAAATTTTGTAGTTTAATCGCGAAATGGAGTAAAACCGATCAGGATGAAAATGGTTGGTATCTCGGCTCAAACGCGCTCAATCATTCCTAATTAATGCATTTATTTTCTCATAGAAAGCTAGCGTATAATATATCGTTGGAATAATCGTTATATATCGTTATATAGCGTCGTTAAGGGAAATCCTTTTCACTACTTCGAATAGAGGATCATTTTGAGAAAATTACAATAGGAAAGCCATTAAACGTGACGGTTTCTCTTGTCTCCATTTATATACAATATTTCAATATTCGGTCGGTTTCTATTTCTAAATTTTCTAAAAAATGAAAAACTTGAGAAATGAATCGCTTCATTATGTATAATTTTAATTATTCCCTTTGAAATTTCTTCGATTGAATCGAAAAATTAATCGATAACTCACTTGTCGTTAAAGACTCGAATTTAAATCATTTAATTTAATCTTACATGTGTTCAGGAAATTTCCCGAGTCTAAGGATAGAAGATTGTTTGTGATATGTTGTAACTATATCGATTATACGCAAGCATAATTCTCGCTATTCCATTAGAGAAATATAATCATATATAGTATATAATAGATTTGCAACGATACAGAATGTAACTATGCGTTACAGAATTCTGAGATATTTTATTTGACATTTATCGCTGTGATAGTCTTCTCTCATCGTATAGAAATCTTCAGTTCTGTCCAACGTCATTTCCAACAATACTGAATCTTGTCATGCGTTACGATTCAATTTGCTTTCTTTGGTTATTTCGAAATACATTGTAACATATTGCGGAGAATATTCCATTAAAATTTTTCTTATTGTTAAAAGTACATCAACAATATATATATATATATATATATATATATATATATATATATATATATATATATAGAGAGAGAGAGAGAGAGAGAGAGAGAGAGAGTAAACAAAATTTATGTTCTTTTTTGCCATTATTGATTTTTAAAGAATTGTACTGCTGTTTCCTAAGGCTATCCAAGTATATATACACGTGTGCTCGTGTGCTCTCGACAATTAAAATTTCAAGAACACTGAGAATCTTCGACTTTTCTTTTCTTTTCTTTCTTTCTTTCTTTTTTTTTTCTTTCTTTTTTTTTTCTTTTTTTTTTTTTTTACTTTCCATTCGAGAAACGAATCTTACCGCAAAGTTAATATTTCACTCTGAACATTGTACAGACATGCCGATACTTACTTTTGAAAGTAACGAACCGGCCAAGTTGGATTCTAATATCACTCTCAAACTTTCTTCTTGACTTACGCACAAAGGTCTAGCCTTTCGGAACGATAATATGATTATCCATAAAGAAATCCGAGCCGGATTTTGAGAAGTTCCGAAACTTAGGAAGAAACTTTTCAATTTATACTTTGAAATGAATTGATAGATAAAGAATGTCATGTATCCTATAAAATTTTATTTTATAACGAATAAAAGAATTTGACAAACGAGAGAGCGATTTCGTGTCATCAAATATAAGGTAATTATTTTATGTTATATATGAAGTTGCATAACGCATACCTTTATATACCCGTTACCAAATCCTTCTATCTTTTTTAAATCGTAAAGAGTCTATCGAATTCCCATAGGAGAAGCTAAGAGTATTTTATAATTGGGAGTTGACCTTTTGTTAATCATCCAGATGATAATACATGCATAGCTTGCGTTATTAGTTTATCGATTTTTCGACAAGATTGAAGGAGAGAACGCGAGAGAGAGAGAGAGAGAGAGAGAGAGAGAGAGAGAGAGAGAGAGAGAGAGAGAGAGAGAGAGAGAGAGAGGGATATGAGACAAAGATAAATAAAGCAGATGCATTTATGCATTATATGTTCTTAATTTGAAAAAGATTTCTATGGATACATTACTTGGTACCTTTAATCTTTCATGTAATCCTGAGTGTGCTCTTCTAACTTTTTATCAGCTTCGATGTTTACACGTCAATCTTATCCGCGTTTGTGTAACGTAGTTAAGTTCCTCTCTCTCTATCATGTGGCCGATTAAACCCGCGAATAATTCTTCTTTCTTCATTCGTTATTTCTCACGAATTATTTATCGTTTCAAAGCATCAAGAGAAATGACTGATTCTTGTAAGTTTTTTCTTCGGTAAGTTTTTTTTATTACGTGACGTCTATAAATCTCATTTTTTTCGAGTAATTTTGTTGTAAGTGTACGTAATATTGCGCAGATGTATATTTTTATAGGAACTTTTTGAGATGGAAAATTTATTACAGTCTTTATCTCCAGTTTGAAAATCCAACCGATGTCAATGGCAAAAGATTAGTTGAAATCTTTCGTTCTTAGATATCTTTGGAAAACGAAAAAACAAGGAATAAAAAAAAAAAAGAAGTAAGAAAGAAAATAAAAATACAAATAAATAATAAAAAAGAAAATTGATAGAAGAGGAATTATTGGATTTTTTGGAGTAAGATCGAAGAGAAAAAGAGAGAAAGAGAGAAATCATTTTTTTATTCTTTTTCTTTTTTTTTTTTTTCACAGGACGCCAGTTGAAGGGTTAACAGCATGTAGTTCGTTATCTGCCGCCTAAAAAATACGTTTTCCTTATCTGACAGTTGATTTCTTTATTGGTACAATGATACCAACGTACTCTTTTTATGTACTCACCAACGATGCTCCTCGATAATTGACGGTAGGGGAAAATAAAAAGAAGGAGAGAGAGAGAGAGAGAAAGCGGCAGAGAGCGATTTAATAAAATCCAGTTTTTTCGTACGAGCGACATTGTTTTTGTTCATCGGTAGCAATAAATATCAATAGTGTAGCTAAAATCTTTTTTTCATTTAATGAACAAATTATTCGAATTTTTTTTTAAGCACGCTGGTAACTCTCATTCATATCGATATTAGAAATTGATCGAAACAATTTTTTTTATTGGGAAGAAACAGAATGTCGACAAGCAACTAGTCAACCCCTCGACACTTAGCGGTTTCTTTTTTTTTTTTTTTTTTCATGAGTAAAAGTTGATACAGTATGCTAAAGTGGAATTGGGCTCGCGGGAGAGAAAAAAAGAGATGCTAACGAAAAGGAAAAAGGGAAAAGAAGAGGCGTAAAAAGAAAAGAAAAAATATAAGGAAGAGGAAGCAGGAGAATAAGTGGGGAAGGGATACGAGCATGGAATAAATAATTTTTCGTTCCTTAAGAATTTTTTTCGGGGATAGGGTGGCATGCATCCCTTTATTCTTTTTTCTTCCTTTTTTCTCTTTTTTCCTATTTTTTTCCTTACTCCATCCCTTTCTTTATCCTTTTCTTCTTCTTCTTCTTATTCTTATTCTTATTCTTATTCTTTTCCCCTTTTTTCTTGATCTCCCATCTTTTCTTTTTTTCTTTTTTTTTTTTTTCTCTTCACAAGTCAGCGATAGCACGAAGAGGAAGAATGGCGAAGGTTCTCCGTGTTACTCTCGTCTGATTAAACACCCTACCTTGCCTAATTTTCGGATAATAACCTGCGGAGCTTCTTGATAGGGGAAAACGAAAGAGTGCGGATTAAACAGGATTCATTAGCTTAGAACGACTTAGAATAAAATATGCAAAGCGTTTCGTTGATCTTCCTAGCCTAATTATTTAATTTCTTTCTCTCTTTCTCTCTCTCCCTTTCTGTATTTTCTCTTATTTATTTACTTCCTTATAATATAACGAGTGTCCGATTTGCTTCCATATCAGCGTTAAAGTTTAAGCAAAAATGTGATTGTAAGATTCAATGAAGCTCATCATTTTTTCCCCTAGTAATTTATATGTATATCCCCTAGGAATTTACACACACACACACACACACACACATGCACGTATATATACGTATGTACGTACGCGCATACGTATTTACTTGACTCGATAAACACGTTAAGCAAGAACAACGGTTATTATTAGTATCCTTTTCTCTTCCTTCAAAATCCTTAAGTTCCACGGAGAGAGTAGAAGATGGTTAAGCCAGTGGAAAGGCGTCGATCGATATGCAATTAAGGTGTATACTCGACATAGACCAATAGAACGGCTCTACATCCTGAATAAATATTTACCGGGATGCATTGTGGAGAAAGAGAGGTGGATAGAGTGAATGAGTGAGTGAGTGAGAGAGAGTGTGTGTGTGTGTGAGAGAGAGAGAGAGAAAGAAAGAAATAGATATAGGAAGGTGTTCGGTCATGGTGTCGCTTTTATTTGCTTGAAAAGAAGAATAGTATTTGCATTTGTACCGTGCCTTCCGATAATCACCTCTTTGAAATTTCGGATCACGTGGAGAATTTATTTTTATTTATTTATTTACTTTTTCCTTTTATTTTTCTTTTCTCCTTTTCTCCTTCCCGATTAATCGAACTCTTTCGAAATGGAGAAGTATTGTAACATTTAGCGGGAGAGGAAAAGTCACGAAAACTCACGTTGGATACATGCTTAACCCGATTAGAATATTGCTTTTACTTTCGTCTGTAAAAATAAAAAAAAAAAAAAATAAATAAATAAAAAAGAAAAAGAAACATAGCTGTCATACTTATCGCCGTTACGAGTGTCCTTCGAGGTTACGTGGTCGACGATTTAAAAGTCTGCGGTAAAAAAAGAAAAAAGTATTGATGAGTTTTGAATGCTTTAAAACAAACGACGAGAGTACGTATACGAACGTGCAGATAACGAATTGTGTGTAAGTATAGATGCAAGAGTGGATGGACGGACGCATACGTTGAAAGAAAAGCATGGCTGGTTGCTTTTTCAATTCTCTCGTTCAATTTAAATCAATACGATTTCTATAGAATGCAAAAATGCGTATAAAAAAAATATATATATATATATATACACTATTGGAAAAACAAGCTTCATAGATAAAATCCAATATTTTAGCGTTCAGTTTTCGTCGAATGATCAAGTTATATATATATATAGATATACGCGCGCGCGCGCGCGCGCGCGTGTGTGTGTGTGTGTGTGTATGAGTATGTGTGTATATATATGTATATATGCCATCTGCGATTTTTAATTTATTAATTTATGTGCAGCAACAGTTCTAGATATCGTTTTAATACGCGATATCTTTCGTGGAATGCGGCAACATTAATTCCTTTTAAATATATGTTTCCATCGCAACGTAACGTTTGAGCTAATGGAAAATACGATAGCTTCGTATTTTCCATAAGAATTCTATTTTACTGCTTAAACGATGAGTAAGCCCATCTCTCTTTATAATTACAAAATCGATCGTGATGTAATTAAACGTTAATGCTGTTAAATTCAAAGTATCAGTTGTTGCTTCGTTCATCGTGGAAAGGTATAGAGGAGTCAACAGGTTGCGCACGGTCGAAGAATAAGAGTAGACCGACCGATACTTATTAAAAAAGAAATACCATGGAAAATACCGGAAAATAAAATATCTGATTTTCGTTTCTAAAGTGGATAGAAAATTGGTCGTCAAAAGGCGAGCGTTAATCGTCCATCAAGTAGAGAACATCCTATTTGTCCCTGTATAAAAGTGCTTTATTTTCACGTTACCATCAAGAAGTAGTCCATCATCCTGTTGGACAGGCAATCGGTTTCGACTTTTTTTTTTTATATTATCGGACTACGAAGTTGGGATTACGCTTGATCAAATTTGTTCTTGACTTTTTTTTTTTTTCTTTTTTCTTTTTTTTCTCTCCCCCTTTTTCGTCAATGATTTTCCCGGTCGAACGAAGAATCACGGTATCAATAAAGGATCACAAAGCTTTTTTCCCCCAAGTAGATTCTTTCTTACCCTCACGTGGCAACGATTTCTTTAATAATGTTTGTATATGTATATGTATACGTATATGTATATATAAAATATTTGTCAAAGAGAAGCTTTAAGGAAGTCTTTGAATGACCTTATTATTAATCGATCAAAAGATTATCGGATGATCGAATTAGAAGGTCATTTTTATTTCACGTCGTTTTACAGACAGTTGGAATAGAGGTGCGGGTGACCAACGAGATACCCGTCTCTGTGACAGAGGAAAATGCGATAAGGGATGTTGCACCACCCTGGATGGCGTCGCCGGCTCCCAGCAGGACTACCCCGGCGACTCCTACGCATCCTCATCCTCAATATTTGTCACCCCATGTCTTTCAAGGACGCAACTCTCTCTGTTGCACGAACGGTAAGATTTTTCCGATAATCTTGCATCTCTCGTTTTCCATTTCCACAAACGTAAGTTCTGGATTTAAAACGGTGGTCCTTTTCTTTGAAAAGATCTATTTGGAAGAATATTATTTCTTAATGTTCTCGTTTTCTTAAAATGAACGACCATACTCGAGTACGATATATGTACGTACGTATTGACCTTCTTCTTATGCCTCTTTAACTTCGAAAGCGTTCGATTTTATTTTAATTATAACATTCTTGTTCTTTTTTTCCCTTTCCCTTTTTCTTTTTTCTTTCCTTTTCTTTTCTTTTTTTTCGCACGTACAAACAACGTGTTAAAATAAGAAAGTAACTTTCTTGTTACTATTAGATTTATAATCGTATAACGAGTGTAAATGGGTACGTGGTAGTAAAGATCGTGTATTCTTTCGAAGAAACTCGTTAATTAAGCGAGTTGCAATTACAAAGTTATTTCTTAATACAGAATCGACTACTTTTCAATATAACGTTTAGCTTTTCAAAGGTTTGCAATTTTAAGAATCTTCGTTGACGTTTCAACGAAGTTCTTTTGTTCTTTATACCAAGAACAATTTAATTAAATTAACTCTTATACATTAGCAAAAGTTCTATCCATGTAAAATTTTTTGAAAAGGGAGGAGAACGAAAGCATGGGAAGGTTTAAGCAAGACACGTTGATGCTTACAAAAGAAATCCTTTGAAAAGGACTATGTCGGAATTTGGATTTTTTCTTTTTTTCTCTACGAGATATTTGCGATTTTCTCCTCAATGTAAGAATTTTTTTCTCCTTTTTTCTTTTTTTTTTTTTTTTTAATATTTCGTTCAAAGTTCTTTAAACGTACCGTTCGATCTTCGATCTACGAACGAAGATGGACGTTGACGATATAAAAAGTAAAAATATTTAAACTCTTTTCTATTTAACGATATCAAGTCTATCGGATAAAGTTAAGTTTAAAAAGCGGTAAATAAACTGTAACGTCGTTTCGATTCGA
This sequence comes from Vespa velutina, assembly GCF_912470025.1. Classification (NCBI taxonomy): domain Eukaryota; kingdom Metazoa; phylum Arthropoda; class Insecta; order Hymenoptera; family Vespidae; genus Vespa; species Vespa velutina. The sequence continues at coordinate 6,633,594 of NC_062194.1, forward strand.
TATTTTCAGATTATACATTGCGAAGGCGACGGCCTATGACGCTTCGAATTGGGCCGCGCTTGAGTTTACCAAATAAAAGTACATCCGCACCGACGACTACGACCGATGGAGAATGGCCAGCGATTAGGTGAGTTTTTTTTTTTTTTTATTTTTCTTTTGTTTTATTATCGTCCTTTGTTTATTTATTTTCTCTTTTATCTCTTTGCCTACATCCGTCTCTCCGTCACCCCTTCCTCTGACCACCGATGCCCGATAATTTTTAATCTCGAGCAAAAATTTTCAAATTATCCTGATTAGCCATGAGCTCGTTATCGTATCTCGAATAAATATCTAATTAATAACGATAATTATCCGAAGCTTTCTACATGACCGGAAAAATATTTGTTGCAAGCTCTATTTTCGATATTGGTTATTCGAATTACACGGTTTACGTACGATGATAATCCTACTAGCAATTCGATAACAATCAAAAAGGAGAAAATGAAATAACGAGGATCGGATTCATTGATGCTCGGCCGAGTTTCGAGAAGCGAAGTGATTTAACGAAGTCGACCTTTTCGTTTAATTTGTAAGCGAAGAGGACCTTTTTCCGCGTAGTTTAGAAACAGGCGTTGTTTAAGCTTTAGTTCTATAGAAATTAAACGTTTTGACTTTCGCCTAAGTTTTCACGTTTAATGTCATGCATATGAATGTACTTACTCGGGTAATGTTAAGAAAATATAAAACTTTAATTTGGCTATGGAAAAATGTTATTAACTGTTTGTCGTAGAAACTTCATTAAGAGAACAGTCTTTGTTTCTTTCTGTTTTATTTTTCTTTTATTTTTTTTTTTATTTTCTTTTTTTTTCTTTTCTTTTTTTTCCTTTTTTTTCCTTTTTTTTTCATAAATTCATTCCGAAAGTAAAGTTTCACGAGTGAATCTTATTTTCTAGATGTTTGTTTTATTTTTTTATAGTTGTAATTTTATATATATATATATTTTTTTCTTTTTTCTTTTTCTTTTTTCATAAATTCATTCCAAGAATAAAGTTTCAAAAGTAAATCTTTCTTCTCTAGATGAATTTTCGAGCTAAATTTTTATTTCTTTAATTTTTCTTTTTGTTTTGTTTCGTTTTTTTGTTTTTTTTTTGTTTTTTTTTTGATATAATATTTATACAAGTAGAATATTAAAACGAAAAAGATATAAACATTATTATCGATTTCCATTTCTTTTTTCATTTTATCGACGTAGATTTTAGCAGCCGAAGATACAAGGGTAATTTCACGTATTATCAATTTCTAGGATACTCGACGTTTGTAACTCTGAATTATCGACATTTGTTAAAGCGTATTCATTGATAACGGAAAATAACATTTTTATTCGATAATTATTATCAAGTTATTTATATTAATATCCGTCTCGCAATGTTTACGGTAAGACGTTTATTAATAACCACATTTTCCTTCTCTTTTTAAGAGATTCTCCCTCTCGTAGTAGAAAAACATCCTAAGAATAGTCATTCCCATGATAGGGTACATTCTATTCTTAATCTTCATTATTACGTTACGATCAAAAGACAATCCACCTTAAGATAAGGGGAATATTATTTTTCTATATTTTCTCAAGAAATTAAAGGGTATATACATAGATCCTTAACGAGACTTCGATTATATGAATGATTTATAAACAAAAACAAAAAAGAAAAAGAAAAACAATTTTGTAAACTGATTAAAATTATATCTTTACTTCGGTAAATTCGCCAATTGTCGGTAAAGTGGATGTCTGTATTATTTTTTTTGTACGATAAGAAATGTCTTATTATCTCCTTTTCGAAGATTCGCAGGATCACGTAGTTCGGCGGGTTGGTCGTTAGGTGACGCGTCGATCGTCGAGAGGGACGCCACCCCTCGTGATTCGTCTCGCTCGTCTTTTGTTGTTACTCGCGCTTCGGCAGGGCGCTTTGTCAAGAGTCGCGCGTGATTACGGACTAACCGATCGTACGGATTCGAAGTGATCACTTCGTTTGAACTTTTCATTCTCTCGTTTTCCTTTGAGAGAGGACGTGTGTATTCGTTTCGTAAATTGAATTGTTTCGTACCGTACAGCTTTTCCGGCGTGGATCGAGAATCGCGTGTTCCGCGTATGTGCGAAAGCGAACATCGAGAGAATTGGTAAATGCATGTACGGTACTTTAGCGGGTTTCAACGCTAACGCTTTTCTACTTGTTTATATAGCCGTCCAAAGAGACAAACGCAATACAGTGAAATCCATTATATCATTGAAAATCGAATCAATCCAATAGCAATCAAGGTAAAGGCGAAGCAACGTGAATCCTCTTCCTCTTTCTCGTTATTTTCGATTTTTCGAATCGATTTTTGGCGCCTTCTTTTTATGGTTACCGATTTAAGTGATATATGAATTGAAAAGTATACCGACGAGAAATGATCGACCATAGAAAGAATTACAGTGATATTACGAAGAAACGAATATGAAGAATATTTTTTGTGATAAAAAAATTAATTTATTTCGTTTAGTATAGTGAGTGTTTATTATTCGAAACATTCGAAAATGCCCCGGAAAAAATTGACGATCTTCGCAGGTTAGGTGTCCGTTGATCTTAAAACCCGCGCGCCAAAATTTTATTGGGAATTCTCTTGTTCGTATTCGAAGGAAAAATTCTACTTTCATAGGGAAAATAATTCATTGTTATTACATTTTCGTAACTTCAAATTGCATACAAATTTGCATATGTATGCATGTGGGTGTGTGTATATGCATATATATATATATATATATATATATATATATATATACACGCTGTAGATATATGATTCAGACGTTGCAGTAAGAAAAAAAGAGGAGAAAAATAAAAAAGAAAATGTATCTTCGTTGTTGACAAGAAGAGTGGGAAACAGAGCACGTGGTTTTCGCGTGGCTCGTGAAAAAAAAAACGTGGGATAATAGATTTTTTCAAGAAAATGCGACTTTCAAAGTTCAAGTTTTATTTTTGAACGTTCGAGACAACGAGAGAGAGAGAGAGAGGGAGAGAGAGAGAGAGAGAGAGAGAGAGAGCGAGAGCGAGAGCGAAAAGAAGAAGAAAAAGAAAAAGAAGAAAAGAAGAAAATCATGTTCGCTGTTTTCAAAGCAAATATTTGCTTACAAACAAGTGAAAATATTTTTCGTTTATTTCGACAATACAAAAGTCGAATTGAATAATACACATCGGTCGTATGACTGGTCTGACTTTTGGTTGTTCTTAGAAAATTGCGACGCCATATTGAAATTTGATAGCAAGTCACGCGAGTGTGTGTTTTTCTTGGCGCGAGAATTGGCTTCTAGATAAAAGTTTTTTCCTTCTCTTATCGCATTTCATCTCTTTTTTTTTTTTCTTCTGTATTCTTTTCATCTATCATCGACAACAAAAGACGTCGAAGAATTTTCGAAAAAAGAAAAAAAAAAAAACAATAAAAAAATAAAACACAAAGATCGAACGAGGCTTTTCATATTGCTTTCAAGGATATTTGGTGAAAAAAGAAGAGAAAGAAGAAGAAGAAGAAGAAGAAGAAGAAGAAGTAGAAGTAGAAGAAGAAGAAGAAGAAGAAGGAATATTGTATATCGAGAATAAGCTAGAAAAAGATAGGAAAAGAGAAAAAAGGATGGCGAATCGTAAAGGTAAAAAGAAAAATGAGACAAAAATAAAAAAGAATCAATTTCTTGGTTTCTTTTACGGACGTTTGGAACTGATCGAAAAATATTTTGATCTTGGTTTTTTTTCGAGCCAAGATGCTAGAAAAGTTGCTTATATATATATATATATATATATATGAGTGGTGTGTATGTATATATATATATTTTTTATCACGTTATGGAATCTATACCTTCTTTTTTTTTTTTCAAAATGAAAACACTTTCTATGCGATTCGTGTAAAGAATAAACTTAGAAGCTGTAGAGTATTTAAGTCGTATTTTTTTATGCTGTCGTCAATGAAGTACGCTTAGAAAATAAAAAAAATTCTTTTATAAAGGATTTCAAGTAACTTTCTGTTTTCTTTTTATTAAAGTATACGAAGTAAAACGTAGTCTTTCTCTCTCTCTCTCTCTCTCACTCTCTCTCTCTCTCTCTCTCTCTCTCTCTCACTCTCTCTCTCTCTCTCTCTCTCTCTCTCTGTCTCCGTCAAACGATTTCATAAATTCTTTACTGTAAGAGAAAATAATTAATGAAATTAATTTCAATCGCATAATCATCGAAATAACGGTTAATTGCCTTGATGGATCGAAAGTTTATATAACCAAACTCAACAGATTTCGTGACCATACCGATAGTAATGGTCAAAGTGATGTTATAGTTAATAGTTAGCAGAAACATCGTATTTCAAGGTTTCTCGAAATACAACGGTATGAAATAACATATATCTAACTTGGATTCTAACTGTCCGTTTATCTCGAATTAACAAAAGTAAATCTAAAACCTAAGTATCGGATAAAGTTTCTTAGGAAATTTTCGAGAATAATAATAATAATCTATTAAATTTTCATAGAAAATTTCTCAATGAAATTAATTTTGTTATTAAGAGAATTAACCTTCGAACTGTTCTTTCGTTTATATCGGCAAATTAGATATCGGTCGTAATCGGTCGATCGTTTTCTCAGATCAAAGAGAAAAAAATCGATGATGCATTTTGAAAGGATTATTATCAGGGCGATGCCATAGAAAGAATTTCTTGGCGAACTCGATGCATTTATACGAGTTATGAATTTTATATTATTTTTCTTTTTCCTTTTTTCTTTTTTTTTTTCTTTTCTTTTCCTTTCCTTTTTTTTTTTTTTTTTTTGTTTTGTTCTTCGTTTCATATGTAATTTCTCTTTAAAACGTATCGTGAATTGGCCACACCCTTGTCAACGTATTCCATATCATATAAACACAAGCATGCTCTCTTTTTCATCGTCGTTGTGTCCTTTGTGGTCTACCAAAATTGATCAAGCTGTCGATTTGTCTTTGCAAAAGTTGACCATGTGTCTTGTAGTTTGAGGGAATGTCAACGTCGAAAGCAAATTCGTCTTTGATCAGTTAATGTGCTCTTTCCTGCCTATGCCTCAGCTACCACGCGTTGCACGTGTTAATTCTGATAATTAGTAAACGTGACTATGTCCGATCGATACGTATACGTAAGTTTATCATACGTAACTCGATTATTCTTCGTCCTATTCAAAAAGTTTTCTGATCTATTTCCTCGATATATATATACATATATATATATATATATATATTATATTTACGCAAGATAACACGTAAGATCCTTTTACAAAATAGTATTTAAATTCGTCGAGATTTATTTTTTGTTTAATATCAAACGTAAAATTATTTCAACATGTTGTGGCTTCGTTCTTTATCTGACTAAAATGAAAATACATATTTTTTAATATCTAATTTTTTTTCTTTTTTCTTATATTTTGTCTGCTTTTTATATTTTTTTCTTTCTTTATATATTTTTTATGTCTTTTTCTTTTTCTCTATGTATTTTTTGTTCAGCTATTCTATTTTCCGTTTTGTTAATTATTTCGATTATTTAATATCGTTATGCTATAGAATTTCGTTAGTCAGTTATATATTTCAATCGACCTTAGAAATTCTTTGGAAAAGAAAAAGGAAAAAAAAAACAAAGAAAAGAAAAGAAGAATACATACAACTTTTCTAGGGTAAATTTTATTTCCCGACTATTACTCTTTCCTTCGTCGAAAGTATGAAATAATGAAACGCACTTTGCCGTACTCTGCCATTATTAATTATCTTTTTAATTTAATTATCCGATCAAAAATGTACGAGATAGTATTTTATTATCATCCACTGACTACTAATCAATAAATTTAAAGCTTTAAAACAATGATACATACTCTTTTTCATTTTTTCATACTTTTATTTAATTTCTTTCCTTTTTCATTATCTTTCATTTCATTTTGTTCTATTCCTTTATTTTTTTATTTTTGTTGTTGTATATATGATATTCATGAAAAATTCTTACACGTTTGAATTGAGAAAAATGAGAAATGTCATTATCGTCGAAATGTTTCGAGGTGATCGTCGAAAACCAGTTAATAATTCCTGTTAATTGAACCTTTTAATTGGCAATATGTATACGAAACGGCATTGTCCTCTAAAGCTCTCGCTGTTTTTCACCTCCCTTTCGTTTAACGAAACAACTCCCATTAAAGAGAGATTTTATTTGTTTTGATGTTTTTTTTTTCAAATTTTGAACAATCGAAAATATATTCGTGAAATTCGATATCAAAAATATGTCGTCGTAGGCGTTGTTCAATGGCGTCATTGGCCGTCAATCAATTTTTACCACCGGATACGTACTACGTATATATATATATATATATATATATATATATATATGTATACCTACATATGTATATATGTATCTAGATACGTTTATTTTCTTTACAATTTTTATTAATTTCATATCGTTCGTTGGTATATTACACTTTGCGCTTACAATATTATTCTTCATCATTATTCGAGAACCATTGAGACACGTTATCTGTGAGTTTAAAACAACCGATAGATATGGCGTGTGTACGTCTCTCTAACTTCAAATAGTATTCTCCCAACGTGGAGTTATTTTGCAATTGAGTCGACTCGTTTGCGTGGTCGAGACTCTTACCAAAGAGACCCTCTCCTCTCTCCTTACCTTTCCCCTCTTCTCCTCTTCCCTCCTTTCCTTTCCTCTCTTCTCCTCTTCCCTTTTCTCTCCTCTATTATTTCCAAGGAGACGTCAAACATTGAATCGTAACACATCGTAACGTAATAATATAAAGGTACATAATGCCACGTAATGTAACTAGAGTGCAGGTAAAAGAGAAAAAAAATGGTCACTGAGGATGTGTTATTATATTAAGTAATCTTTTGCGACATACATACATATATAAATATGTACATATTGATATATATATATATATATATATATTTATTTATTTATAAAATGGAATAATATAGAATGATGATGGTATTGTAATACTTATATAAAATTAATAATAATTTGTCTTCTTTTTTTTTTCTCTTAATACTCAAAAATATCCGACTCTTGTGATTGGTTGCTACGAAGATCTTTGCTTTGTCGAGGTTATACACACACACACACATGTATATATGTACATGGGATATATACATTGGTATTAATTTTCATATCGTAGTTTAATATTTACTATCTTCCTTTTATTTCAGTTATATGTTATTGTCCTTTTGTTCGTCAAGAAGAATGAATCTCCTCTTGCACATATTTATATTCTTTGAAAACGTTTGACGTGTCATATATAAATATAAGAATTTATATCACCCATCTACTAACAGAGAATTTTTCCTGAGTCATCGATCGATCTTTTCCCCGGGAACATCTGTCCGCCCGCTAAAATAGGTTTATCGTCCTTGTATATAGTATGATTCTTAAAAATTCAACATTTAGAGTGTCTTTTCGAGCCACAAAGTGCTAACTTCTTCAAAGTGCTAACCTTTTTGATTTAATTTTTTTTCCTTCTTCTTCGTCTTCTTCTTTTTGTTCCTTTTTTTTTTTTTTTTTTTTTTTTTTTTTTTTTTTTTTTTATTTTTTCTCGCTGTCTTTTTCTCTTGAAAATTTATCGAAAGGAATTAGATTATCCTTTTTAAGATATATCATTATTTTTATATCATCGGGTTTGTAATACTCGTACGTTCGAACTTCGATAAATTTTCTTTTCTATTGGAATGACATTTTTGTGGTCTTCTCGTTTCATCCTGATCGCGTTGTGTGTGTTTATGTGAGCGAGTGGATGTTTGCGTTTGTGTGTGGGTGTGTGTAGGTGTGTGTAGTTAAAGAACACTAGTTCGAAAAATGAACGAACGGATGATTTCGACGATGTTAGGTGAAATCGCATGTCGAGCTACCATTTCTTCGCTTTTGACGTTGAGATTTCGCACCGAAAGACGAAGAATTTATCGCAATTGAATGGACCTCGATGTTTTCCAAGATCTATCTTTATAAACGTGTGTGTGTACGTATGTATGTGTAGGAATGAGAAAATGATTATTAGTCGGTCTTTACAAAAAAGAAATATATATATATGAAAAACACACACACACATATACATATATACTCAAATATCTATAATACATGTACATATATAAATATTTTTTTTAAAACATTAAAACAACAGGTATAACAAGGATGTGTTTTTTTTTTTTTTTTTTTTAATGATAATTTTCTATTGAAGATAATTGCGATACGATGTCGTCACGATTGTAAAAACTTTTATTTTTAGAAAGGAACAACAAAGAGTTATTTTCCTCGAGTTTATAATTTCGATAACAAACAAATTTCACAGAAAGATTATTCCATTCGAAATGGTAAACATTTCTCGACTATTCAAACATCGTCGATGTTTCACGATCGAAACTGTACGAGAAACAGTATACATCTTTTACGATCGATTTACAAGATGGTCCTACCATTTGGTATATCCGTATTTTTATCTGACCGCCCGTTAGATATATCGTCATTCTAAAAGCGAAAATTTCGATATTTAATTAAAGTATTCGGATAGGTCGTACTAACAAATTGCGTGTGTCCATCGACGTTTGTTTGGTCTCGTAATGGTCTTTTTATTGATATATATATATATATATATACATATACATACATACACATACGCATATATGCGTATATATAAGGTATACGTGAGCGCATATCGATATTATAACTCAGATCGAGTTAATGCCATCATTAACTTTTACGAGGAACGTTATTCTCGCATCAATAATAATTGAGACGTTATGCAGTTTTTCGAAATTAATTAGATATGAAGGATAATCTTTCATATTAAAGGAAGCTCGTGTTTTTTCTTTCTTCTATCTTTTTTTTCTTTTTTTTTTAGTCGTCTATTATCATGAGAACAATCGACGGAAGTCCCATATGATAGGAAATTAGATTCATTTGAAATCCTCGATGTTGTTCAAATTTAATTTATCGAATGCAACAGGAAAACATGTTAATATTTTTGCGATGGTCGTTGTATTTATCTGCTTTTACCTCTTTATCTTTTTTCTTTTTTTTTTTTTTTTCTTCAATCGTTATACTTTCTTGTCTCGTTGAAAAGTATTGATTTTTTTCTTTCTTACTTTTTTTCTTTTTTTTTTTTTTTCTTTTCGTTTCGGTGCAAACTATTTGATTTTCTGTTTTATTGCTTGAGTTTTTATTGACCGATGTCTTTATTGCCTCGCATTACGACGACCGTTGTCAGAGCCATTCGTCGACTCTGAAGTAGGTAAGAATGGAGACGAGTTTCTCTTAGCTTTTAATGGAATTATGTCTCTTTCAGACGTGAAAGCGTCTATTTTACCGATTCTAGAACGGTCAGATTGTGACTAAATTGGCGATTTCTGTTAAACCGAAGAAATATTATAGTCGGGCTCTTCAATTCGACCCAGTAGACTTTTTCGCGGTATATAATTGCATCATTTCGAGATAACGGAAGGTTATTCGAGTATTTTATATGTCTTCATCGTTTAGCAATATCGTTTGCGTTCTGTAATGTGTTTTCTCTCTCTCTCTCTCTCTCTCTCTCTCTCTCTCTTCTCCCTTTTTCTTTGAGTGAGAAAAATAAAACTACGATTAAAGATTTTTCTTTTTCTTCAAGAAACTTCTTCACCTTTTTTTTTTCTTCTATTTTTTTCTTACTTCTTTGAATTTCTCGCAAATCGGAAAATTTTTTCTCTCTCTTACGAGAAAAAGAAAAAGAAGAAAGCAGTTCCCAGCAAGCTCCTTTGACATTTACATAATAATGTCACACGAACTGAATCTTCCTCGTTCTTGCTCGTACTTGTTATTCGATATTAGACGTATACACATTCGTCCTGTACTTTCTATAAAATCGACGATTTTTCTTCTTTCCTTTTGAAAAAATTCATAAAACGTTCGCTAAAATATTTAGGAAAATTTCAAGAAGATATCAAACTAAAAATATTGTATATACGCGTTTACGCTCGTATTTCAAGATCCGACTCCTAAAGAATAAATACTGTTATACGTCGCTCGAGATATTATGTTATTTCAAATTAAACATTATCATCAACATTACTTCAATTAATCTTTTTTTTTTTTTTTCTTTTTACAAATTATAATAATCGTATTAAGGACCTCAAAAATTTTATTCCAAGTTATCCCCTTATTCTCTTTAAATGGACATACAATGTTTCCAAGAATATAAGATATTTCGATTTTATCGAGCTGATGAATTTTTAATTCAGGAATGAAAAAGTTTGCAGAAACATAATTTCTTTTTTCTTTTTTCTTTTTTCTTTTTTTTTAGCGATGGATTTAACGAGAGTGCTAACGAATACAGTAGGTAATGGCATTGGCGTTGAGAATGAAAATTATTCTGGAAAAATGAACCAACTTCCTTTTCTACTTCTTCGTTTACTTCTTCTTCTTCTCCTTCTTCTTCTTTTTTTACTTTTACAAGAAACAAGAAATTCTAGTTTCTTACGAACAATCGTTATAAATATTTGTCAAATCGAGCTAGTTCATATGTAAGTGGGCAACTACTACATATATATTCCGAAATGGAGCACTCGTCTTAGTACTTATGTTATTGAGAGTGGCTTTTAAACTCTGCATACATACTTTGTGTTTACACGAGAAAACGAGAGAAAGAGAAGAGTGATAGAATATGAAGTAGATAATGAAAAAGCATCGAAGAAATTCTTACAAAGAATCGTATCTGTCCGCGAATTGTTTGTCTTAGCGATTAATTTTTAATTATACTTAACAGCTAATTTCTTTGAAAACGTAAACAAAAAGGAAGATAAAACTTTGTTCAGGGAGGAAGGAATAATGTTGAATGAATTTTTATATGAAAAAGAGGGATGAGGGAGGGAGAGGAAAAAAGAAATGAGGGAAAAATGTGAAGTTCGCAATTAGCGTTGACGTGAGAGAGTTTCGCTTTAATTTGAATTGTGTATAGTCGCGCAATCAATTTCTTTAATCGATCAGAACGATGATATTGGGTAATACATATATATATTGTTAATTGCTTCGAGTCACGTTTAGAAGTGACAACGTAACCGTTGTATTGGGTATCTAAATTTAAACGAACGTAATAAAACCACAATACGCCATTTCAATGCGTGACTTTTATATATAAAACATTTACGTAAATACGTACATTTTATTTAATACATAAATATAAACTTTATATATATATATATATAGTTTATTTTAAGATAAATATCGTTTCACCAAGGACAAATGAAATATATATATATATATTTATATATACATATAATGAGTAATTTTACTTTATAAAACAGTTCGTTTGTCATTAAGAGTATTAATAATAGTAATAGTAGTAGGTATACGGTCTTTACGTGATCTCTGTTAGAACAAAGATACTGTTGTAGGTGTTATCAAAGTGACGGTCTCTCTCTCTCTCTCTCTTTCTCTCTCTCTCTCTCTCTCTCTCTCTCTCTCTCTCTCTTTCACTCTCTAACGCGATAGAATTCGCCCTTTAGAGTAAGCAACTAGCAAGACATTAACATGAGCTTCTACGCCTAGTTGACGTTTCTCAAAGTGTTGACAGGTTACACGACTCGAAGAAACTTGATTATGGCTTCTAATGTGATCACGATATTTCAAGTTAGAAACTTGAAGAACGTTTTGAAGAAAACTTTGTAGTAATAGTGTGAAACGCATTCTATCACAATCATTTAGTATGCTATTTACTAGCATTTTGTGAACGTTGTTGCGCCCTACGTGAGTTCTTGTGTACGAATAATGAATAAAATCGACCTATTTCATTCTTTCTTTATTTTCTCTCTCTCTCTCTCTCTCTTTTTCTCTCTTTCTCTCATTTTCTCTTTCTTTCCTTTTTTTTTTCTTTCTTTATTTCTTTCTTTCTCAAGGGATATCATCATTTAAAAGAAAAGAAAACGTGAGCATATGCAACGGTTATGTAGTTGTAAAGGATGTTCGCGAATTTCGTTTTTCTGTCAGGAAATATGTCTTTCCGTGACCTTGTGAAAAATAGCTAGTGCAACGTAGAATAATAAAAGATATATACTCACGTAGCCTTAAAATTTGTTGGGATTAAGATGGATTCGCATGTACGTATATATTTATTGTAGATTATATAGTTTACGTCAGAACGTATCGTATTTAGCGTTGTTATTTTTGAGTAATATCAAGAAGAATTAATGTATTATATATCTTAGATGATAAATAATGTTAGAGTAATGAACTTGAAAAAAGATTTCAATTGAAAGTATATTTTTAATATATATTTCTTCTTTGCTACAATTAGATATTCATGAGGCCAAAGTTAAATGTGGAGAATCGTGTAACGTGGTTATACATAAATTAGAAAACCGAGCTAAATTAATCTCGTCTTATCTAGATTTATATATAAAATATTTGTACTTACTGGGTTTCATCTACGATTTAAATTATTCAAATGTTTTGCGAGCGAGTAGAACGATTTGAAATATTTAAGAAAGAAAGAATAATATCGGTAATAACAATGGTTTAATTAATCATATTTATATTTAGTTAGATAATTTTGACTAATCAATTAAGCGTAGATAAAATCGTTCTCGTTCGTTCGTTTATCTATAAACAAAAAAAATGAGCATGCGACTCTTTAGATTTATTATCTCCTCTTACGCTATAATATACGTGTAAATAGATAAATTTCATTTATCACAGTTATGTGATAGTTTTACTTCTCTCTCTCTCTCCCTCTCTCTCTCTCTCTCTCTTTTTTTCTCTCTATCTATTTTTCTTTTCATGGAAATAACTTCAAGAGCGTTTTGTCTTTTACATTGATTATATATATGTTGAATATATCTAATTTAGTCATAATTGACGCGAAAAGGCTTGTTGCTTGAAAAGCGAGGTTTCATGGTTGACGTCAATGTTCAAAGTCAAAAATAATGAGTAAGTGCGAAACTTATTGGCTGAAATGAAGTTTTATGACAAAAATATACTTGCATCAAGTAGCGTGGTTATATATATGTATATATATATATATATATCCGAGAAAAGTATTTAAAATACGATCATATTTATATGTATAAATCGAAACAGTGAAATATAGATAAATACGAAAGTGAATAATAATGATAAAATTTAGATACATATATTTGTATAATATTTACATATGACAAATTATATTACAACAGGCTATATATTTAAACTTAATAGAAATTTCAGACATTCACAAATTTCTTCATATTTTATCATTTATATTTGTATCGATATCGAAGAATTTCAGGAAAATATAGTATATTGATATCATCAATGACATTCAAAATCGTTATAATATCTCGAACATCATAAATTATGGTTAATCAACGAAGACTCTCGCATGACGTTTTGACAATCTCAAATACGACATTGCTACTTTATCAGAAGATCTTTTTTTGTGTCTCCTCTTCTTTTTATGTGCAAATTTAATGAGAAACCTGGAGATTTTCTGAACTCTTGTCTCGTGTGCTGACACTTAGTAAATTCCTTCTTTGTATTCTCTCTTTCTCTTTCTTTCATCCTCCTTTATCTTCGTCTTCGTCATCTTTACAATTTATGCAGAAAGACAAGAAAAATGAAAGAGAGAGAGAGAGAGAGAGAGAGAGAGAGAGAGAGAGAGAGAGAAAGGGAGAGAGAGAGAGAGAGAGAGAGAAAGGGAGAGAGAGAGAGAGAGGAGAGATAAGAATTCAATTCTGTTCGCGTGTGAGTATTTGCTCTTTGTATATTTTTTTGTAGATCCATTGGTCTGGAAAAATACTACTTTGTTTTATAAGTCCAACAATTTTAAGATACCCTTGGAATATATATTTCACGGTTATAGCCAAGCGAGAGAAATTTTCATAAAAGTAATGTGATACTCGTGATACTATTCTTTTTCATTTTTTTTTTTTTTAATCAAAACACATATCGATATTCACACCATTTCACATCATATTTCTTTTCTTTCCGTTCAATGCTATATCAGAAAAAAATTATATAATAAAACTAATCATGTTAATCGGTTAAATTTATCTACCGATCGATTTTCTTGTTGAAGAATGTTAGGTGGATTTAGACAGCGATTAGAGGAGCAACCTCCGTAGAGGAAGGGCGAAATGTTGCAGCGTGTTATGGGATTGGCCCGCTATATTGGATCGGACCTGAGTAAATTGGGTTGAAGATTGGCGGTCTTTAGTGGTCGTCGTGTGGGTGATAAAGGAAAAACAGGCCTTTCGATCTGGTATCTACTTCATTAAAAAAAAAAAAAAATACGATCGGTAAGGTACCGTCGATCTCTCTCTCTCTCTCTCTCTCTCTCTCTCTCTCTCTCTCTCTTTCTTTATTTATTTATTTATTTATTTATTTTCTTTTTATTTTCCCTGTTTCTTCATTCTCTCGCCAATTTTTCTTTTGATTATTTTTTTTGACACATTGGTCCCACGTGAAAAGTTCAAGGAACTCTTGAGAAGCGTTCAACGAACATTGAGACCGTTCGAGGGGATAGAACCATAAAAAGAAGAAGATGAAACAAAAAAACGAGAGAAAAAAAAAAGAGAGAGACACATAATTTCTAATGGTTTTTTTTTTTCTTTTTGGTTTATTGAGAAAAGGGAAAAAATTCGATTGATAAAAAATGTTTCGAACGAATGTAAAAATACATGATAAAATGCGAGAACGAGATTAAAGAAAATTAATTTCATTTCTTTTTCTTTCTTTTTTTTTTTTTCTCTTTTCTTTTTCCTTTCTTTCTCTTTTCTTTCGTTTTCACAAAACTCACGAGTCTGTCCGTATCCGTGTATAGATGATCATTCTATATGTCATGAAAATTCCTTGTACCCGGAAAGACATGTGCCCCGAAATTCTTTCTATTGAACGAGACAATACATCCTCGATACGAAGGGATAAGGGAGAAGAAAAAATAGTTAAGAAAAAATCGTTCTTATTTGGTATCCTTTTTTTTTTCTTTTTCACATATACACACATACAAACATATCCAAATATATATATATATATATATATATATTATATGTAGGGATGGAAGATATACTTACATCCTAAGCTCTCTTTTGCTGGATTGACGCGTCACGTGCTATCTCGCGAAGTAAGAAATCGATCGTGGGAAGAAAACGAAGCCTTCGAAGAGCAAACTGGTGTGACTATCATGGGATTAGATCGTTTTATCTTGAGGGTTTACATTGGAAATGGATCAACGGACTTTGAAAGCGACAACTATCATCTGTCTGTCTATCTGTTTGTCTTTGGCTCTCTTCTTACTGATCTCTCTTTATTATTTCTTTTCTTCTTATATTTTTTCTGTTCTTTCTTTCTTTTTTTTTTTTCTTTTTCTACGGGGGAAAAAAAAAATAAAAAAGATATTATTAAGAATTTTGCAAACGATCGAGATATCTCGAAAAGTTGTTCGCCGATTCGAGAATTTTCTATAATAGAACTTAAAGATTCTTTGAATATCGACTTGCCTGCCTTCCTTCACGTTTTTGCATCGCGAATGGAAAAGGGAGAAATATTTCTTCATTTTCTTATCAAATTCCAAATTTTGTATGCGGACACGATCTCGAAAACGTTTGATTGTTGTAATGCCACCTGGATTATAATACGTCGTAAATGAAAAAGGATTTTTCATCTTATTATTCAAATAAATTATTTCCTTTATGTTAGAATAAATTTTGTTAAGTGCGGAAATGTAAGAAAGTTAATCATGTGGGTCGTTAATATCAAAGTGCGCGGAGACTCTTCGTTATCGTTGAGATATATCGTTTCGTTTATTGGAACATATTGGGGTCAATTGATTATGGATAATTGGCTAATTCGTATAATAAAACCCATATTGCGTGTTTTTAGAACGCCTACTTTCTTCCATAAAATTGTTGATTCTACTTTTGGTTATTTTCTTTTCAAATTTTAAAACATGAGATAATAATATCGTTTGGATGAACATCATTTCGGTGAAAAGGAAAAGAAAAAAGAAAAGAGAAAGAATAAGAATAAGATTAAGGAAAAAAAAAAAAAGAAAGAAAAAAGAAAGGAAGATAGATGATTTCGAGGAAAATAAGAGAAGAAAAAAAAGTAATCGTGGAGTCTAAACTAGACTTATCCAGACAGAGGGATAGTGTAACTATATATTTCGGGGAAACTCTAAGGGGAAATTTCGTAGTTCTAGACATCCTGGAGAATTCGAGACGAGATTATTGCACGCGTTTTGCTTCTCGCATAACGTTCTATCGCAATGATGACGGTGTATATACATTCTCTCTCTCTCTCTTTATCTCTCTCTCTCTTTCTCTCTCTCTCTCTCTCTCTCTCTCTCTTCCTCCCTCTTTCTCTCTCTCTCTTTCTCTATTTTACTTAGCTATATTCTCTCTCGTAGGAACTCTCTAAGGAATTATCCATGCGCATTCTATTCTCGGGCGACCCTGCAAGAAATAAGCGTGGATCAGTTGGGGATATCCTTTATCGTCGTTTCGAGTCTCTCTACAAATCACCTATGCTATTTTAAGAGAAGTAAAATCTAATTTCATCGTTCGTGAAAACATTTAGCTCACTTCCGCTCGTAAATTAAGATCGCATCGATTTCGACGGAAATGCGAATATTTTCTTCTCGAATTAAGATTTCAATCGGAACTGAAGTCTGAGAAATTAGGAAGATAAAGTTTCTTTCTCTCCTTACCTTTTTTTGTCTTATTTTTCTTTGAGAAAAATGATAATAAAATTTAAATGAAGAATCGAAATGAAGATAGATAGATAGAGAGAGAGAGAGAGAGAGAGAGAGAGAGAGCATGATGGTTAAGATAAAAGGATTTCAAGTAAATTCAATTCAAAAGCCAAGAAACTCAGGTTAACGCGAAAGTTCCCGAATGTAATCATCTAGTTTTATCATCGTGCGACCTATTCGTCTGTCTGTTCTTTATCTCACTATTTTATAATAATAGAGAAAGTTAATACCTTTCTTTGGCTAAGATTGTTGTCCCGAGATGAGACAATATTTTTTAATTTTTGTTTATTTTCCTTTTCTTTTTTTCTTCTTGCTTGTCTTTTTTTTTCTCGTTCATTTCCGAAGAAAGACAACGACAATTTTTTTTTTGTATATATCATCGTAGAAAATAAAAAAGGAAATCTCTCGATAAAATTAAATATGTAGTGATAAAGTGATAAAGTCCGACATCTTTGGATGAAACTTTAAAACGTAATTTTCGTGATAACGTAAGACCTCCATCTTTTCATTTCAGTGTCTCGTCTCATTTGTATGTATAGTCGCGAAAAATATCAGTAGAAATGTTGCGAATACAGATGTGTACACGTACCAACATGTAAAAAATATAGATGTGTGTGTGTGTGTGTGTGTGCGCGCGCGCGCGCGCGTGTTTATATGTGTATGCCTTTGTGTTTAAATGTTAGATACTATCCTGAAAACTTATCAAATAATAAAGACCAAGTTCATGCCTAGAAAAGAGAAACGAATTCTCAACTTTCTAACATTTTCTCAATGTCCTCGCGTTCTTTTTCATTGTTCTCTTTAAAACGTATTTCATATTTTCTTTCCACTTTGCCCTGTTATCTTTTTTTCTTTCTTTATTTCTTTCTTTCTTTCATTCTCTCTGTTTTTCTCTATCTCTCTTTATCTATCTATCTTTTTGTATCCTTACAATGATCGTATGAGGATATTGAATGGCCATGTTTTGCTATAACTAGCTCGTTTTCTCGAATGGTTAGGGAAAGGTGACATAGCGTTGTGGTGTCTGCCTTGTTACGTTGTTACTCATGGCTCAAGCTTGAAGAAGATTCAACTGACAAATCACGATTCAAGAATGGCCCTTTGTACTCTTCTGAATTCCACGTGGAACCCTCTACCGTCATGTTTAATACGGTCGTTAACTCGTCAGCGAATACGTCTTTGGGGATATTGTTGGTACAAGCTTTTGGACGGACCGAAAAAAAAAAAAAGAAAAATAAGAAATGAAAAAAAAAAAAATCCATGTTTTTGTTCCCTTGAAATAATATTCTTCTTATTTATTTATCATCATCATTATCATCATCATCATCATCATCATCATCATCATCATCATTATTATTATTATTAATATATATTTTGAGAAAGTCATCATGTAAAGTTGTGATTTCAAAATTTCGAGCTTCGTCTATTGACGTCTCTTTCTTACCAGCAGTGTTCTTTCCAACTACGTTCGCTGCATATTCATATATTAAAATAAGGAGGACCTCATCCCCAACACCCCTTTTTCCCACTCGAGTAAGCCAGCCTGCTTGCCTACCTGCCTACCTGCCCGCGTACCCGCCTGCCCGCTTGCCTGCCTGCCTGCATGCATGCCTGCTTGCCTGCCTAGTTTTCGCTCGGATGCGCGAGGTTAAACGAGGTCACGCGATCTCACACTCTCGCGAATCATTCTCGTTCCAACCGTTGGCCTTTCTCCTCGTTTTCACTGTGCTCTGACTTACCCTCCTCCTCCTTCTCCTCTTCTTCCTCCTCCTCTCCTTTCTCCACCTCGTCGCGTTTCCTTCTTTCCCTCTTATTTTCTTTCTTTTTTTTCCTTTTTTTTCCTTTTTTCTTTTTCTTCTTTTTTTTTTCTTTTTCATTCTTTCTTTCTCCATTGTTCCTCATAAATGCATTTGCTGTTACACGAATCGTGGTTTTTTTAGTACGTCGATACAATTCGATATGTTACTAATTTAATCTTGAACATAATAAAAATTAATTGGGAAGGCCGGTTAATTTAAAATATTTTATTATTTTAAATTAATTTATTTCATTGTAGATATTTCCTTTGTCATTAAACGAGACTGAAAGTAATATGCGTGGATATCATATTTCCTCGCTTTTTCCACACATTTTCACTTGCAGGAAGCTTTTTGTGCATTCGTCAAATATTAAATAGATTCAACAGCATTAATTTGGTACCTTCAAAAGTACCTCGAAAAGAGATCTATTCATAATGCTGCAGTTTATTCTAAATTATTCGTGAAGGTAATTTTCCGACTTCAAAATGGTCTCGTTATTACACTGTAGTTAGAAGGCGATATAAAAAGTTTCAAGACAATGTTTTTTTAGTTCCTTGATCGAGGATATTTGCTTTTTGTATTTTAAATAGCTTATGCTTGAAAGATTTCCTGCGAATTAAATGATTTTTACATTACTTTTTATAATCGTCATATTAGTTCTTATTCATTTTTATTTTCATTTCTTTATTTATTTCTTTATTTTAATTTTATTTATTTTATTTCTTTTTTTTATTTTTTTATTTTTTTTTTTTCAAGTCATATAATTAATATTCGAGCTCGTTATTTAATGAGATTTAAAATTTAAGCGTATCTTAGTCGATAATGATCGACAAAATTCACGAAATGGTTGACAAAGTACTTTTTATATTCGCAAATTTATACGTTCGCCGAAGATTTTTAGAAATGATCGGAAGATCGTAGTCGATCTAATTCGTATCTTGTTCCTCAGGATTGACCTTATTACCTTGATAATAAATTATTGCCTTAATTAAAGCTCGGAGAACATTTCTCTACGTGGTTCTGCCAATTTATTCAAATGAATCCCGTAGGGTGAAAGTATGAACAAGCGCAGTGAGTTAATGAGAGACTGGTGTTAATGATCTTACAATATAGTACGTATAATAGAATATATACATACACATATATATATATATATATATAGACATATATATATATATATAACAAATACTAAATTCTTCGGAGTTACGACAAATCTCTTTAATTATTTCGAGGTGAGAAATACTTATAGACAGACAATGACAAATTAACTGGATCATTTGAGTATGTCGATAAGTAGGTTATACTTTTTGATATTTCTTCCTTTATAAATACATTTAATATGAGATCGAATTAATCGCGAGAATCTCGATTAATAACAGTAAGTATTCGTCTGACATATTAAGGTCTCTTTATAAAGATTATAATTCATGATCGATCTATGGAATAAGATTAATCTGATTTTCCTCAATTATAACAAACCATTGCAAGTAATGAAGATAAATGTTTGTGGTAAACTTCGCATTATGTGTGTTAATAGACACTACTACTAAATCCAATTTCACGGTTTGTCGTTAGAGCGTGATGTTATGTGGAACAGAGAATGTGCTTTGCAAATCTCGATTAAATCGTTATTGCAGCAAGGAATGAGTTACTACTGTGATAAGTTACTGCTGTGTCATTTTGTCTTTAGAAAATATAAATTATTCGTTGCGCTTCTTTTTCTATCGCTTTGAAAAAATTTATTTCGAATTTATACGTGAATGCGGTTGAAAGCTTTTTTCTTTCAGAATGTTTCCATAATATATATATATTTTTTTTCTTTTTCTTTTCTTTCTTTTTTGTTTCTTTTTTATGTCCATGTAACCGTATCGTCTCGCGAGCATTTCTTTCCACGCGATCGAAGAATATAAGCTTAGATGAACGAAAGGGAGAACATGGTTCTCTCTATACGAAAGAACATTCTTCGGGAAGGTACTACTATTACCTCGGTGACTTTTGCCTTTTCTTCGTTTCATTTTTCACCATAGCACCTGGCAACAAATCGGGATTTAAAAGTTCTCGATCCTCTTCGTTACATTAACACTCACACTCATACTCAAGTTCTTTGACTGATATTCTTATCATTGAAACTCGATCATTTCGATCCCTTTTCTCGTCTTTTCATATTTCTTTCTCCTTTCTTTGCCATTCTCAGATACATATATACATACATACGTACATATATAAGTATGTGAATATATATATATATAATCTTGATAAATCGAAGATTTTCATACTATTGTTAAGTGAAAAATTAATGATATCACAGACAAATATATTATACACGAAAATATAATATTTACTTTTATGAAGATTCATCATGATTTCATAAAATCATTGAACGAATTTCTATTGTCCTACGAATTTATCGAAACATATCCCTTTAAAAATTGTCCAGTACTATGGAATAGTGTATAAATATCGATTAAAAAAAAAAAGAAAAAAGAAAATAATAATAAATAAACGATAAAGTGAAAATACGCTTTCGTTGTCAGGAATCAGAGCATATAAAAAAAAAAAAAAAATACTTCTATCTTGTTGATACGTTTTGTCTTAAACTAATTTTATCATTCTATCGTGAAATCCAATTTGTTCTTTCTTTGAGAAAGCTTCAAGGTAAAATCATATGTTTCTTTCAATATTTCCTAAAACATCAAAATGCGTGCGAACGTAAACAAAATTCAATAAGTATTTCTTTAGCTCTTTATATATATATAGATTTTATATATATATATAGATTTATATCTATATATATATATTTATTTAGATATTTTTTTCAGGATAACTAAACAATAATGATCATATAATAAAATGATCAATTATGTCAGAGTAAATCATTATATATATTCACATATATATATATATATATATATATGCTTTGAAACATTTTTATATTTCACTGTTTTTGAAAATGAAATAACTACGTAGACATGAAACAATGGTATATATATATATAAAACGATGTTATGTTTCGTCCGTCGTATATTTGGAGCGTATGAAGAAAGCAAAATAATAAAAAAAAGAGAGAGAGAGAGAGAGAGAGAGAGCAAAAGAGAGAAAAGAAAAATAAATGACAAAGAACAAAAAGTTCGTTCCTAGGCGAAGAATTTCTTGTTGTAGTAGTTTATATTTGTTAGTTAACCTCTATACAGAGTCGAGACAGCACGTGTGAGACCTTTCGAAGCTCAAACCGGCTATATTACAAATGTTCTGAAATAGGGTGGAGGAAGGAGAGAGGAGGAGGAGGCAGAAGAAGCTTCAAGCGATAGCGACGTGTGCACTACGAAATTGTGTGTACGTGTCTCTATATACATATATGTATATATGTATATATATGTCAGTGTTTTGCGATAGTAGGTATTAGATACGTAAGTCGACGAAAAATTTGTTGCCTTATCGACGTCTCTGACAATTTAATAGCTTCGCCTATAGATAGGAGCTGCCAGTCGAAGTATCCTTTTCCTTTTTTTTTTACTGCTCCTCACCGTAAAATGCGTTTCATTGAATTTATCGCACGTAAACGTCGCCAACGGAGATTAATTTTCGATCCTTCGTCTATTCGCGGTTGACCTTATTTGTTTCTTTCTCTCTCTTCCTCTTTCTCTTTCTCTTTCTCTTACTCTTTCTAATATAGCCTCGAATCACTTAATGTCGCATGTTCTATCTATTGAAATAACGTAGGATGATTTTTAATCGGAATCACTGGCTAAAGTGGAACAAAAAATTCAGCCTTTCGTATTTCCACTCAGTGCATTTTATTTGTCATCATTCTCGTGGAAACGCGGAAGTCATTGGTATTAAAGGTAGGGCAAACGCAAATTGAGAAGTCCCACTGGTATCACGGCTGTATTTAGCGATAAGCGTAACGGAGACAGAGAGAGAGAGAGAGAGAGAGAGAGAGAGAGAGAGAGAGAGAGAGAGAATTTGTGTTTACAATTTCCATAGTCTCACTACAAGCTTTATGGTTTGGTTAGGTCTATTATCTTCATGAAATCCCTTTAATAATGTAGAAGACTATTGTTCTCGAACTTTTATCATAGTAGAACTTAGTCCCGAAGTAACTTAGAAGAAGTCTGAGAATTTGGCGTGAAAGAGTAATTTTCTCTTTCTAAGTTATGATATTACACAGGGGAGGGGAAAAAAAAAAAAAAAAAAAAAAAAAAAAAAAAAGGAGATCGAAAGAAAAAAGGAAAGATAATAATAGCGGTTCCATAACGTGATGATAGACAAGCATCGTTTCAAAGCTTTCCTATTCGTGTCGCGACAGCTGACGTGAATACGTTCTCTCAATACTATTTGAAAAAGAAGAAGAAAGAAGAAGAAAAAGAAAGAAAAACAAGAAGAGGAAAAAACACGATTACTCGTTTTCAGAGAAACAGCAAGAATGATGAAAGGGTGCAACCGATGTATCGAAAAAGAATGAAAGTTATACCTGGAAATGTGACACAGTATATTATTAAGAACTCGAGCTTGACAGAGCTTATGTTTTACGGGATGAACATTTTTCACTTTTCACTGAACGATATCTAAAATATCAAACGAGATGCCACTTTCGAATTCAAAACTCAGGCGGCCTATTATCGTGGACCAGAAATAATAAATGATCTATCTCATTTTCTTTCTCTCTATCATTGTCAAAGAACTTATTCTCGTATTTTTTTTATCTTCCTCTCTTTCTCTTTTTCTATTTTCAGTCATTTTCGAATTTTTACAAAAAAAATAAAATATATATATATATATATATATATATATATATATATACGTATAACTATTTTTCACTTTGTTAAGCTGACACGTAGCCGCACATTATTACAAAAGTCAAAGTCATTTTAAACTTTCGAGAAACGTTATTACCTATTGCATTCAAGGAATAAAACGTGATATATTTTACGAACTTATCTTAAATAGATTCTCTAAAAGTAATACTTTTTCTCGCAATGTAATCAGTGGAAAAGCAGGTTTAAAACGTTCGCCACAATCGTATATATATCTTGGGACCAGTAGAAAAAGAGAGATATTCGAGTTATCGATTATGATAGCTTTCCTTTCTGTAACAAATGTCGATTGGATACGACCTAATTACACGCAGATGCATTTAAATTTGTAACAAATTTCTATTTCTTATTTAGTCCAATTTCAATATTTCATATAAACTTAATAATAATACTTTTAGATTTCTCTTACACATACACACACACACACACACACACACACAGACATATATATATATATATTATTACGCTGATCTCGAGTTGGCCTATTTCGGATAAGAAACTTGAAAAACTTGGATCGGTTCAAGTGGAAGATATTGTCGAAGTTGTCAGTCATATAGAAGCAAGAGAGATAGCCATAGAGAAAAGAGAATAGGAAAAAAAATAGAGAGAGAATGAGAGAGTGAGAGAGTAAGTAAGAGAGAGAGAGAGAGAGAGAGAGAAAGAGAATAAAATAAAAAAAATCGATCGGTACATATTATAATGAAGTGCGACGAAAGAAAACGCGAGATGTTTTCGCGACGTGCGTGTAGCGAGAGCGGTCCGCATCCGAGTATTCCGGGATCCGGTCCGGTTGGGTCCGGTCATCTTTGGAGTAAAAGGAATCAAGGACGAACATCAGCACCGGTCGTTGGTGATGCCAAACAACCGGCTATCATTCTCAAAACTAGAAGAAGCTGGCCCGTTGCGCCTATTCAGTGTAGAAGGTAAGTAAAAATAAAAGTTTATTATTATGATATTTAATGTATTCGGGACGCATGAATATGGCGTCTCACGATCAGTAGGGCGCCATAGTTCGTTGATTGGTTGGTTGGTTGGTTGGTCGATCGCCCAGCTTGTTCTTAGAGAACGCTATTACTTCTATTTTCTGCGTAGAAGCTTCATCCATTTTACGTGCTCCTTATCGTAAATACAACAGAGACTTTTTTGAAAGCGAGATAAAAGCCTGGTTTCTCTTCGGTGTAATTGCGAATAAATTATGCCACTTACATATATGTATAAGTATATGGATATATATATATATATACAAACAAAATGGAACGGAGAGTAGGTCGAAAATCAGAACTTTATGTTTTTGAATAGAAAATAATTGTAATTGTTGAATATGCTATTTGGATAGAAATTTTCTTTTCGTTCATGTAAGATTGGATCGTGGGAATTAATGGAAATGTAATAAAAAGCTTTAAGCTCATTTTCAATGATTCTCGAATTTCATCGAAAAAAGTAACTATGGGATGATTGGTTCGTTTCGAGTAGAGGATATCGCGATTTTCTCCGGCTTCTCATTTTCTTCCTCTTCTTTCATCTTTCTTTTTTTTTTTTTTACTTTTTCTCTTTATTATTTGTTTCCGAGGGAATATAACCTTACATAGATATATATATATATATATATATATATATATAAGATATTTATGAATATTCGACAAAGCTTATAATTTGTCGCTCGAATGCACTGATATAAGGGAT
The DNA here is from genome assembly GCF_912470025.1 of Vespa velutina. NCBI lineage: Eukaryota > Metazoa > Arthropoda > Insecta > Hymenoptera > Vespidae > Vespa > Vespa velutina. Next base: position 6,658,631 of record NC_062194.1, read on the forward strand.
ACAAGAAGGTTAAGAAGAAAAGATCCTTTATAAATATTTCGTTCGGATTTTGAAGAACACTTTTGCCAACGATAATAAAAGGGATTACGAAAGGAACCCGTAAATATCTTAATTTTTGTTTATTTATTTATTTATTTACTTAGTTTGTTTTTATTATTATTTTTTAACCCTTCAGGTCAAAGTAAAAGGAGAGAAAATTTTTACTATGTCTTTCTGTTTGCCTCGTGCCTTGTACTTATTTATGCTTTTTCACAGCTTTTTCTTGGGTTATTTGATAATGAAAGGGAAAGAGAAAGAAATAAAGAGAGATGAAACATGCAATACGCGTAAAAATACGCTTCGTTAACTGTTTATGAGAATCCTATAAACAGTATATATATATATATATATATTCTATATTATCGCAAAAATGATCTATTTTTCCTCTTTTATTTTCTTTTTTCTTTTTTTCAATGTCTAATTTCAAACTAATAATTGCGTTACTTGTTCACGCTGCAATCATGCTCAACGTTCCAACGATAACGATCTCTTTTTCGAACGAATGTTATTTCAATGTTATCTCGCGATATGACGCTTAGGAAATTACGTTTGTTAATACAGTTATCGTAAAGTTCACACTGGGTCGTAGTATCAAGAAATATTCGATGAAAATCAAAGATCGCGAACTCCTAACATTTTTCATGGAATTCTCGAATTTTCTTTTTTTTTCTTTTTTTTTTTTTTTTTTTTTTTTTCTTTTCTACTAATAGTTTCTTCTTCATTTTTTATTACTACTTATATTTCAATGAAATTAAATGTCTCTAAGCCCGTAGGACGCTGCTGCTAGAGACGCGTTAATGATAAATAATGACGACATACTTTTCAGCTCGTGTTTTTACTTATTCTGTTTTCCTTTTCTTTTTTAATTTAATTTCTTTTTTTCTCGTCTATTTTTCTCATTTCTCTTTTTTTCTCCCCCCCCCCCCGCTCGTTTTTTTTCTTTTTTTTCTCTCTTGAAACTTTCAATGTTTATAAAAAATGTGAAAATGTATGTATGTTATCGAGAATGTAGGCAATATTCATAATGGTTTTTTGTTCCTTTTTTTTTTTTTTTTTTTTTTTTTTTTTTTTTTTTTTTTTTTTTTTTTTTTTATAGTTACATAAAGTAGTTTTAAGTTCATCATTAGACTGTTGGTTGGATGTTACTAGATTTGAAAGAACCTCTTAACGTATTATCGTAACAATAGTTATTATTTTAAAGTTATTTCTAAATGTAATTACAAAAGCCGTTTTATGTTCGTTAGATTCCTTTTATATGCCAAAAGTTGTTTATACCTTTTGATATCAGGATGCTCGTGCCATGTTTCATTATCATTCACGAGCATGTCTATCCTTAACTTCCGTTTTCTTCTTCGTTGCACGAAACGTTTTAGAATGAGAGAGAGAGAGAGAGAGAGAGAGAGAGGTGGGGAGGAAGAGGGAGAGAGAGACCTTTCATATGGTAGGTTTCTTCTAAAATTAATCGTGCGTTCGTGTAATGTCCGATCGACTTAACGTACCGAACGAAGAAAATATAACATTTTTTTTCACAAATATGTATGTATATATATATATATATATACGCACAAATACACATAAAACGTAAATAAATTTTAAATTATATCGTACGTTAAGTTACCTTCGTAACTTTCAACGTTTCATTATGTATTCACTTAATTTCTATAATAATTTTAAACGTTGACCAACAAGTTAGTTTCATAAATATTTTTACACAAAAGTTCGTAAAATCGAGTCAGTCATCAGCCGTGATGTTGAGCGTTTATAAACGTCAACGCGATAACCTTGTTATAATTTTACTATATTTTCTTGTATATTATTTTAGTTTTGGAGGTACGAAAATATGGTTAAAGCGCGCAAGAAATTGTCGAATGGCAGAGGTGGGAATGCCGAGAAGAGTTGGAGGGGGGGGGGAGACCGGGGGTGAGTGAATACAACCGAGGCGTTACGATCGATGCTTTGCAAGTTTCTCTCTTCTATAGATATTAGGCTGGCAGGGAAATATGTCAACGATAAAAATGCTACTAGCACCGATAAAAGAGAGCTGCATTGTGAATCGGGGCCAGGTATGTACTTCCGCAGTTATAATACCCTACCTGATTTTGCCATGGTGAAAACGCGTAGTAGTAGATGTAAGTACTTCGTTCTATTCCAAGACACGAGATCATCTTTGGATAGTCTAAAATTACGTTCGTCAATTACGTTCGCGCTTCGGATAACTTCAATAACGTTTCACTTGTGAAAGATTCTCTCTCTCTCTTTCTGTCTCTCTATTTGTCTGTCTGTTTGTCTGTCTATTTGTCTGGCTGTTTTTCTTCTTTTTCTATTGTTATCGAATACGCGTCAGCGTATGATGAAAGCGAGATCATTCTATTATAAATAGATGAAAAATGTTAGATGAGCGTTTAACGAAGACTTACGTAAAGCCGTAGATATCATGTATGCAGAACGAGTTTCATTAAGAATATGTTTTCGTAAGATATATGTATATTATCTCGTTTGTTATTATATCGGCAAGGTAAATCTCATCGTACGAAATGATTTATATAAGCTTTTTCTTCATGGTAGTTGATTGTTAAATCCTTATTAAACTGTCGAATTTTATGATACAAGTAGCATTACGTTACAATATATAAATCCAAATTATAATGACATTATCGAAGATCCAACGAGTATTATTAATATTATGAATTTTCGATAGGATTATGCGTATTCTATCCAATTATTATTATTATTATTCACATTTGTTTATCGCTTAGAAACGAAAATTTTTAACGAAGCTTATGTATGCACATAGTATTTATTACGTGCTTAGAGATGAAAAACGATCGATAAGAAATATCAGATGTTATTGTATTCCTTACGTATACGTGATCTCGTTAAGTATTATAAAATACACATTGATATATTCTAAACGCAGATAAAGAATATTTGTACAATGTTTTATCGGATATCTACGAGTATCAAAATCAATTCGTAGAGTTCGTTATATAGAAAAGAAAGGGTATATTTGGAATCTTGCAAAATTAATTATGATCGGCTTTTTCATTTCCTTTCTTCTTCTTTTTTTTTTTTTTCTTTTTTTTTCTTCTTTTTCGTGACGAGAAATCAAAGTAATACTTCAAAGATACGATCTCGTTTCTCTCTGCTTATCTCTCTCTCTCTCTCTCTCTCTCTCTCTCTCTCTCTTTCTCTCTCTTCCTCTTTCTGTCTCTGTCTCTGTCTCTATCTATCTCTCGAGACTTTTTTAGCATCAAATTCTTGTCTATCGATCGGTACCACGTGTTTTTACGAACAGACCTATTTTCCTTTCTGTATCGATCTGAGCCAAATTCTATTTTACGAACGAATGGATAAAATCGTTACTTCGAACATAATCGCGAAATGAAAATGTAAGATGGAAAAGGATAGACATATCCGATGGATAGACGGATTGACGAAGAAAGAGATAGAGAAAGTGTTATGAGATGAGTTTACAAAAAAACAACTCAACAGACGATAGTTCTCGAATCGAATCGTCCCCTTTAAACGTAACTCGATCATTCTTCTCGTTTTCGTCTTTATGAGAAGGGAGAGAGTCACTTGCTTCGAGTACCTCCTTGCGGTCTTTCTATATAAAGAGAATGAAGTTTATCGATGAGTAAGGAGCGAGGGCAGGAGGGGGGGGGAGAGTGGGGGCTGGAGGTGGCGATGGAAAGGGATAGGAAAAATGATCGACGACGTGAGAAAATCAAGACGAAGACAATGAGAAAAATAGAGGATATTCATCGATGCCTTTTGATCTAGAAAACGTAGAAGAAACTTTTTACCTTCTCTTGTTCGCCGATCTATAAATACGATTTTTTTTTCTTTATTTTTTTTCTTCTCTCTCTCTCTCTCTCTCTCTCTCTCTTTTTTTCTCTTTTCTGTTCT